>NC_140168.1:180685438-180742780 GCF_963971535.1 Notolepis coatsorum | reverse complement strand
CCCCCACATGGTACGGTATGCGTACATTTCATTATGTCCGTGCTAGGCGGAGCCTCTCCGAAGACATTATGTATTTGGTAGCGCGTGTGTGTGTGTGTGTGTGTGTGTGTGTGTGTGTGTGTGTGTGTGTGTGGGTGAGTGAGTGTGTGTGAATCCGCTCAATATCTCATTGAATATGGTTCCCGTGACTTTAAACGTTGGCCTTTTGAGAGGGAGGTATTCTTACACATAAGGATCCACCAGCTCCTCTGTTACGTAGTTGAGGAAGTTCCATCCGCCGTATGCGAAGGAGCCTTGCAGGAAGGCCAGGGCTATCAAACCCACGTCGTATTCCTGGAAGGGCTCAAAGGCGTTGGCGGGTTCCAGCCAGTAGTAGTCTCCTGTAGAAAGGGAAGAGAAGGGAGATGGTACTGATGACGGGAAAGAGAAGGGAGATGGTACTGATGACGGGAAAGAGAAGGGAGATGGTACTGATGACGGGAAAGAGAAGGGAGATGGTACTGATGACGGGAAAGAGAAGGGAGATGGTACTGATGACGGGAAAGAGAAGGGAGATGGTACTGATGACGGGAAATAGAAGGGAGATGGTACTGATGACGGGATGTTCCGACCACAGAAGGTCTATTTTTGGACATGTTCCATTGTTGGATCAGGATGCTCAATGACTCTATGTGACATCAACCCATCCATCTACCTCCTGAGCCGCTGTCGCCCCCCCCCCCCCCCCCCCCCCTCTGAGACTATCATCTCATTCTACCCTTCATCCTCCCGTGTCTTATCAATTCCTATGTTCCACCTGTCATATTCATTCTTTTTTTGTCATTCTCTTATCTCTCTCTCTCTCTCTCTCTCTCTCTCTCTCTCTCTCTCTCTCTCTCTCTCTCTCTCACACACACACACACAAACTTTCTATCTCCCTCACACATACACTTTCTCTCTCTCTCTCTCTCTCTCTCTCTCTCTCTCTCTCTCTCTCTCTCTCTCTCTCTCTCTCACACTCTCTCTCTCACACACACACACACACACACACACACGTTCTATCTCTCTCACACATACACACACTCTATCTTTCTCACACACATTATACACTTTTTCTCTCTCTCTTTCTTTCTCTCTCACAAACACATTTTCTCTCTCTCTCCGTCTCTCTCTCCTCCTCCTCCCCTTTTCATTTAATTTCTCCAAAACCCACGATGAAGCGGTCTCTCAGAGGGGATATGAGAGTGTGTCTCTCTCTCTCTCTCTCTCTCTCTCTCTCTCTCTCTCTCTCTCTCTCTCTCTCTCTCTCTCTCTCTCTCTCTCTCCCTCTCTCTCTCACAACCTAATTCTCCCGTCTGTCTGAGCTGGGGCGAACCATCCCATTGTGCTTCTCCCACCCCATTATCTTCAATCACTCACACACAGAGTTGGCCCCTCTCTCGTCCCCTGGCTGTGTCCCCTGGCTCTCTCGTCCCCAGGCTTGTGTACTCGGCTCATTGTCCCCCGGAGCCGCGCTCTGATAACGGGCCCCTCTGTCCTGTTGTGCCTGCTAACCCGGCGAGACGTGGCCCGATATGAAAACCACATTAGTTACGTGAGTTTTAACCGGAGGGCCTCCGGCCAGCCGCCCGGCAACCCGCTGACCCTCTGTGGTGCCGGTGTCCCTGAGTGCCGCGCCAAATGTGTGTGTGTCCCCGCCGGCGACTGTCTGTGTGTGTGTGTGTGTGTGTGTGTGTGTGTGTTGTCCTTTTTTAAATTTGCCTCTCAAACAAGAGGGACTGTGAGAAACTATACCAGACACAGACGATGTGGAGTGTATGCATGCACGCACAGATGCACACAGCGAGGAATGCACAAGCACGTGCACACACACATACACTCACTCTCTCTCTCTCTCTCTCTCTCTCTCTCTCTCTCTCTCTCTCTCTCTCTCTCTCTCTCTCTCTCTCTCTCTCTCTCTATCTTTCTCACACATACACACTTTTTCTCTCTCTCTCTTTCTCTCTCTCACACACACATATACAGTATATACACTTTCTCTTTCTAACACACACATACACACCCTTTCTCTCTCTCTCTCTCTCTCTCTCTCTCTCTCTCTCTCTCTCTCTCTCACACACCCACTTTCTATCTCACACATACACACTCTCTTTCTCTCTTTCTCTCTCTCTCTCACACACACACACACATACACTCCTCTCTCTCTCCCTCTCTTCACACAGTGCAGATGGTGTCGGCTCTCTCTCTCTCTCTCTCACGGCGCAGATGGCGCCCGGCCTACCTTTGCAGATCTGCACGATGCCCATGACGATGATGAGGGCAAGGGCGAGCAGCTTGCCGGCGGTGAAGATGTCCTGCACCCTGGTGGCCCAGCGCACACTGTAGCAGTTCACCCACGTCAGCAGCACTGCAAGTCAAATCAAATCAAACGTTTTTGTAAAGCCCCAAATCACAAGGTAATGTACAAGTCTTCTTTAAACAAGTGAAGAAGAAACATCAGAATAAATCAAGAACAAAAAAACACTATCAAATCCAATTATGCGACACTCCCAGACTTTCCCCAACGAAGGTAAGGAAAAACGCACAAAAAACCTAGCAATAGTAAAAAAGCACCACAGGCGTTGTGGAGGAGAGAAACCTCAGATGGGCTGTTCAAATGGGGATCCCCCAACTGGTGATAATATAGTGTTGCTATGGATGATCGATGGGTGGAGAATAAAACAGGCGAATAGTTGGTATGTATGTACATATACGTGTAATAAAACACATATGTACATACATAAGAGGTTCATACGATTTTTTTTAAACAATTCTAATAGAATAGAGCATAATCTAAAGTTATGCAACATGGACCTCCCGATGACAACTGATCTGCGGTCAGTTTTACAGCAACACAGGTGAAATAACATCCTGGGTCTGAGTTAAGGGAGGCTGTCGGATCACACACACAAACACATGTGTGTTTCGCAATGCGGTAGAGTTTTTCTTTCATCTGCTAAGCCTTTGGATTTCATCTCCTTGCAGATATTTCCTATTCTGTCAATATCTGTCTGAATATACCTGCATATAATCCTTCTATATACCTACTTATACGGCTATAACCCATATAACTCTGTATGATAGCATGTACAATAATGCTGTATATACAGTGTATAGTACTGTATGTATATATATATATATATATATATATATATATATATATATATATACTTATTGTATATATCTATCCATCTGTCTGTACATACCTACACATAATCCTTTTACATATCTGTACATATCCCTTAGCTACTCTTACTAGTTACACTGCTGGCCAGTATGAGTTATTATTAGTTTATTACCCTTCTGTCTTTATACCTGTATCACTCTACATATTAATAAATATTAATCTGATTAGCACTACACTCAGTAGTACTAATATATATATTTTCTATACCCGGTTTAATCACCTGTACATTGTACTATATTACTATTGCACTTTACTGTTACATTTGCACCCTGGTTGGTTGGATGACAGACTTCTAAATTAGAATCTAATCTAATCTCTTCATCGCCTTATCAGCGTTTCGTCTGTGGTCCTAACCTGTATGGCTCACAGGGCAGAGCTCGGCTGACGCAGACGCTGCCAAGACTAGGAGCTCAGTTTCCACTCTGGCGATCCACACTGAAATATACATGATGCTCTCACAGCGCCGCAAGACGCTTTTGATAAAACGCTTCACCAGCTGAACATGTGCTTTTGAAATGTCACATCACGACCATAGTAGGAAACGAGCGCTATTTCCCAATAGCTGCAACCTTTTTATCATCATCAAACCTTTATTTAACCAGAAATAAATATAAAAACCCATTGAGACCGAGGTCTTTTTCAAGGGTGATCTGGCCAAGAAGGCAAGCACAAATTATGACAATACATACATAACAAGGCACAATACACATACAGTAGATTACCATACAACCGAAGTCAAATTCAGCTTAAAAAAAATACAAGCACAATAAAACAATAACAATCAACCAAAATGTAAAATTCAACATAAAAGCAGGAGCAGCAGGTGGAAAGGATTTCCGATGTTTTTAGTTTGAAGCAATACAAGGAGATCGGAGAGGCCAATTTGAGACGTGTCTGGAGGTCATTCCAGGACCAAGGACCAAAATAAAATAGGCTTCTATTACTTGCCTCAGTCCGCACAGGCCGTATTTTAAAGCGCTGGATCTGAGATTGAGGGAGTTAATTAATTCAAGCTTGGAACTGATGTACCATGGAAGTTTACCAAGAACAGCCTTATATATAAAAACATTTATGTTTTATTATGATAAGATAAGCTATTCCTTTATTGATCTCCTTGTGGAAATTCTGGCAGCATGGGGGAGGGGGGAGGGGAGGTACAGGTATGGGCAGGGTAATAGTAGAAAGACATAAATACAAAAAAAATGCGAATTGAATATAAAAAACGAGGAAAAATAAATAAACGGTGTAAACAATATATAATATAACAATATGAGAAAGTAAACGTGTAATCATAGGTGCAGATGAGGGTCTGTAGGCCCTATCAGTTATATTATACGTTACAATAAATATGGGCAATAAAGAAATAGAATCTGAATATATACTATGAGTAAAGTAAATTAAACGGTATACACAAGGTACCCTAACTTGGCATGATGTACGACGTTATACGTTGTAGTCCGTGCAGGTTTGGTGGTACGGGTCAGACACACTTAGTGGTCAGGCATTCTTAGTAGATAGGCCACTCCCATTGCCACGCCCCCTTTTAGCCAATTGGCATGAACACACCTTCACACGCACACATGTTACACACACTCCATTTCAGCCTCCTAGGGCGAAACCTGTGACAGCTAGAGGGTGGGGTTGTGGTCACCATCATTGCATCAGAGAAAAGAAACATTTGCGGTTGGTTCCGTTTCCTGGTAAGTTCCTTTTTAAATACCACGGCACTCACAGGAGTGGAAAACGGTCACCGTTGTGCATGAGAGAAGTACTGTATGACGTCATCATTTGCGGTTGTGTCATTGTGACGACCACATGCCAGTCGTATGTTTATGTTTATGTTTATTAAAGGATCCCCATTAGAGACACATGAAAGAGCCTCTAGTCTTCCTGGGGTCCTGGGAAGGAGGTGTAGTGGTTACATCATTGTTGTTTCCCGCGTGGTCCACCCCACTTGAAATTGCAACGTATTTCCAATGGACACATTTCTAAATCGTCTCGTTTAAAACAAATAAAGCATGAACATTGGCATGGTGTACCTTTCTGTGTGTATTCATGCATAATAGCTCAACATGAAAAGATTCGCAATTAATCGTAAAAGTAGCAAAATAACAACGTTTATGTAGGGCTGGGCGATTCATAAATTGTATCGATTAATTGGAATGAATGATTTAGGACGATTTTGAAAAATTATAATCGATTTTCACCCAAAAAAAATAGTCACCTTTTATTTTACAAAAAGTGATGTTTGGTGAAAGTTAGATTTGCACTTTATTAATCCCAATAGGGAAATTCATTCTTGTTTGATGATCAAGAGGCACCTTTTATTTGTTTTAAGTGAAGTTTGGTGAAAAAGCAAGTTATTGCACTATTAATCCCAATAGGGACATTCATCTTTTTTTGATCAAGAGTAACCTTTTATATATACTATTTTATTATTATTATTTTTTTTTAAGTGAAGATTGGTGAAAGTTAGGTTTGCACTTCAATCCCAATAGGGAAATTCATCTTGGTTTGATATTTTTTGTGTCAAATAAAAACAAAGGTTATTTGAATGATTTCTAGTTTTCAAGAGAAAAAAATCTATTAAAATCGTAAAATCGGATTAAAAACAAAATATTCAGAGATTTTATTTTTAGGCCATATCGCCCAGCCCTACGTTTATGTTTTCGTTCACTGAGGAACTACACTTCACTTTGGCGCTGCTGACTGACGTCATCACAGCGTAGACTCCTGGCTTTAGTCACGTTTTAATTTGTTTTTTATGTAACGTTAGTAGCTAGCTAGCTTGCTAGCCCGGCATGGTGCAGTGCTTTGCCCCAGAGTGTAACCACAGGTCTGAGAAGAGGACCTGCACATTTGACTCGTTCCCGAAACTTAACACGGAGTGACAGCGCTGGGCCAAACTGATAAGGTGAGCTAATCTCAAGCAGGCTCCGATTGTCATGATTGTAATTTCCTTGTATAAATCTTGATACAACTAACGTTAGGCTATAGTCTAATAATAATAATAAAAATAAAACTGTTGTGCATTTTGTATTTCTTTCCTATTGAAATAAAGGTGCAGACTGTTTGTATTTATTGTATATATGTATATTGTATATTCCTCTTTACTTACTTTTTCACTTACTTTCTTTTACTGAATGAAGCACAGTCTCAGGGGGTCATACAGAACCAAGCATTTCACCGTAAAGTACCTGTATTTTATTGTGACAATTACGTAATAAACAAACTTGAACTTGAAACTTGAAATCCGGTCTAAATAGATCCTACCTTTTACCTTGATATAAACGTATGCAAAACACAGCAAAGCGTATTCTATATGGTTCATTCTTCTATATATGTGGTTCAGTATGCTATATGATTCATTATTCTATATCTATGGTTCAGTATTCTATATATATGATTCATTATTCTATATCCGTGGTTCAGTATTCTATATATATGATTCATTATTCTATATCTATGGTTCAGTATTCTATATATATGATTCATTATTCTATAGCGTTTGTGAATTCCTATAACGTTACATTAATACACCAGCTGACCCCGTTTTCCATGCATAAACAGTCCCAGTTTAACCGATTAACCCGTTAACGTTAACAAAAAAAATTCGGAAGCATGTGTAGCTTGAAAAAATTCTCTAGAATTTCAAGGTTGCTGCCCCATGCCTCTGCTCTTGAGATTGGGATGACTGCACAGTCCCTTGTTGTCCAGATGACCAGATGACATGTCTCCCTGTTTGTCAGATGCAGTTGTCCCTGGATCTGGTGCCAGTAGACGTTGGACTCCTTGAGCTGATAACTCTCACCAGACTTCACCAGACAGAAATCACGTTGCTTTACTGTGCTTAACTGGACACCGTGCTGCTGCTCCCCGGTCAGCTCCATTGCAGATATTATGCTTGGGAAGCCTTGGCTCCCATGTTGCCTAATAATATCTGCGACTGAGGATGGGAAGACTGCTTCTCTGGTTCAGGAGAAATAATCCATCTCAGACCTGTGAACCAGCCCAATCCAACAAGGTTGTGAGGGCTGGATCAGCACTGGGTGCACCACGCACCTGAGGATGATTTGCTCGTCACGCACCTGAGAGGAATTGCAATCTGCTCGTCCTGGAGGCCTATTGCTTATTAACAGCGGAGGAGTGCTGCCGAGTGCTTCCGCGTTTTCCCTGATTGGCTGCGACACGCCCCGCGGCAGGCGCGGCAGCCGCAGAGCGGAGCGGCAGAGCTTACGGCATTATGTAGCCGTAATCCGCCATGATTTTCATTCGAAGCTTAGCTCACCTGGCAGCGCTGCGGTCCTGCGATCCTGCGGTCCGTTGGTGACAAGTTCGAATCCCATCAATTCTTTTTTCTTTTTTTTTAACATGTATTCTTTCGCCGGTTAAGGTTAGGCATGGTTAAGGTTAAGGTTAAGGTTAGGCATTGTTTCGGAGTTGGTTAAGGTTAGAAGGGTTAAGTTTAGGCGCTGTTAAGGAGCTGGTTAAGGTTAGAGTTTGTCTTAGAGAATGGCAATATTCTTTCTATGGTTAAGGTTAAGGTTAGGCATGGTTAAGGTTAAGGTTAAGGTTAGGCATTGTTTCGGAGTTGGTTAAGGTTAGAAGGGTTAAGTTTAGGCGCTGTTAAGGAGCTGGTTAAGGTTAGCGTTTGTCTTAGAGAATGGCAATAGACAGCCTATTTCCGCACTCCTCCGCTGTTAAAAAGCAACACGCGTCCTGGAGAGCTTAAATGGGCAGGCTTCCCTCTGTTCGTTGCTACTGTAGGTCGTGCCGTATACTCCCGTGTCTCCAGTGTGAGAGGTTGCATCGCTCCCTGCCGTCCCATGGATGTTTTCCTGTGCGCTCGCTCTCTTTCCTAGGATCCGTGTTTTTGAGTTGCCCATTCGGCAGTTGCCCCTGGTCTGGTGAGTCCTTAACTGACTGTACTCCGAACAGTGACATTATTCCGTTGACTCTTTTTTCCATCGCCTTCGGGTTGTTTTGTTTTTGCCCTGAGAGGACTCGTTTTTCTTCATGTAAATTTTTTCCCTAAAGGAACAGTGTTGCATTTTTCTGTTGTTTAATAAATACGCCCTTGTTTTGTCGTGCTGTTGGGGTCGCTTTACAAACCATAACAAAGGTCTTCATAAAATCTAGGAACTACAGTAGTGCTCTGCTCTGTTCTTTCCTCATCCTAAGATGACCACACGTAATAGTACTATGCCTTTTGACTGTTTGATGTTAAAGTGTTATGTTTTGTGGGCATGGTACGCAGTGATTACGTTCTAAACAGCGTTTTAACAGTATTTAACATTTTTTAAATTGGTTATTTCAGTATTTTTTTCTAGTGATGTTTAACAGCATTTAGCCTTTAGCATTTGTAAGATGGGGTTTTGATTACATGATGTTTTATTTGTAGTGATAACATTTTCTATTTATTTTGATCAAGAGGTTGGAATGTGGTGGAAAATATTATATGTTTTATCCTATTACATAATTTGTACAGCTTATTGGGCATGTTCGTAGCTCTGTTTAAAAATCTTTCGTTTTTGTCATTCCCAGCTGCTATTTAAATTGTAAGTAGGGATGTCCGATATTATCGGCCGACCGATATTATCGGCCGATATCGTCAGTAAAATGTGATATCGGAAAATATCGGTATCGGTTTAAAAACAAAAAAAAACAATAACAATATTTGTTATATATATATCCAGTGAAATTATTAGTTACCTGAAATTATTCCGTTTTTTGGACGGGGAAACCCTGCATATATCGGTATCGGTTGATATCGGTTGATATCGGTATCGGAAATTAAGAGTTGGACAATATCGGAATATCGGTATCGGTAAAAAAGCCAATATCGAGCATCCCTAATTGTAAGTCTGACCAGAGCTTTTTCTCACTTTCTGGTTAGACGCTCGTGTTAGACTTGTCTCTGAACTGAGGATACTTTTCTGTGGCCACAGAAATAAACTATTATTATTTTATTTTATCTACTTTTTCTCCTCCTTTTTCTGTGATTTTCCTCTCGTGCCAATTCTCCCTCCCCTCCCCTGATCATTGCTCGCATGTGCCCCCCACTGGCCGGTCGTAGGGAGGGTAGAGGCCCATCACATGTCCCCTCCGATACATAATGGAGGCAGCCAGCCACTTCTTTTCACCTGCCAGCGCGGACTCTCATTAGCGAGGTGTAACGTGTGGGAGGTTCACACTGCTGTGCAGGCGCCCTGACCAACCTGTAGGAGTCGCTGTTCACAACGACCATATTACCACCCATCGACTTCCCTCCCGCTGACTCTGCCAATTGAGTCAGTATGACGGTCGGCCCAAGCCAGAGGCAACGCTGACAGCCGGATTCGAGACCGGTGTCTCTTGCGTTGGTGACGAGCGCAATGTCCGCTGCGCCACCCAGCCGCCCAACTATGTAATTTTTTTATACAATTTGACTCATTTCTACAGTTCACTGTCTTGGCTCATTTAAAATATGTCACAACACGCGCAAGTGACACGGATTGCAAACCTTTCTACACTCACTGAAACATGATGGCCCTGACCGATCCGGTAAGCCAGGGCTATTCAACTAAATTGTTCAGGGGGCCACATTGTCAGAAACCCAAGGGGCCAGGGGCCGGACTGCCACGGCGCCTCCCCGTGCTATGAATATATGTACACTTGACACAACACGCAACCACATTTTCACAACTTTTATTTAAAGGGGAACTATTTTACTATTTCTTTCACTATTTGGGCACTTTTACACAATTCCTGTGGGTTTATGGAACACCTCTGTATTTTTTTTTTTTTTTATTCATTGTTTTGTATTTCTAATCAAGTACTCAAAAACAGCATTTTTCTACCTCAAGATCTTAAGCCGTTTTGAGCCTGGGCTCCAACCACAGTGAGAACTGTGTGGAAACTCAGCTGATTATCATGCAGCGGTGTCTCTCTGACATCACAAATCAGCACATTTTCAGATGACTCAGTTCAGTGAGGGTGAATATTGTGAGAGGAGAATTGGAAGAATGCGCCAATATGAGAATTAGAGACATAGATCATATTAATATAAGTCCACATAGCTAGGAAACAATGCTAAACACTGAAAAAGGCCATTTATAAGATAGTTCCCCTTTAACTACATTGCAAAAGTAGTATACTTTAAAAAAAAAGTGCTTCATTTATGTGCCACATCTGCAACATCTCCTGCAAAAAGTGCTTCATTTATGACTGTGCAACAACTGCAACATCTCCTCTTCAACATTTCAATATAAAAATAAAATAAAAAACAAACAAGTGCATGATGTGCATCTGAACATTCTAACATCAACACTTGAACAAAAAAACACATTTATAGTGCAGCTGAGCTTATGAAAAAGTGCTTCATGTCTGTGCAACAACAGCAAATCACAGCATCTTATTAGCACTTATTGTCCACTCTTAACTCTCAAACATCAGGGGGGTGGGGGGCAGACAGGCCTAGCCCACATACACACATCTAATGAGAGCGATTGCACTTCTTTGACTGGGCAATGGCAGAGAAAGAGGGTTCATAGGAAGTGAGGGCTACCCGCAAACAGTGATGCAAATGCTCATTTGTCAAGGAGGCATGGTTGCTTGTGTTAATGGCATTCATGTGAGAGAAACTGGATTCACAGGTGTATGTTGAGCCAAACATTGTTAGCACAGATATTGCCAGCGTTTTTATTTTGGGGAATGTCTTGACATGAATACACTTTATCCAAAATGTTGTGGTGGATTCATTCTCAAGTGCCTGCTTCAGAGCAGATGATGCTTGCATGTCAATTATTTCAAGTTGCAGGAGACCTTCATCAATGTGAAGTGATGCAAGGAACTCTTGTCCTTTTGTGGAAATAGCAGCTACATTGGCAAATGGGTTGCTCACAAAATGCATCAATTCTCTGGACATGTCAAATTCATCAAATCGACTTGCAAAGTTTTCCCTCAATTTATCAATGAAATCTGTCATTAATTGAGTGACTTTTGGCTCAATTGTGCGTGTTAACGTTGACATGAAAGAAAAAAAGTAAAAAAAAAAAAAAAATTATTTTTTTTTAATTTTTAAAAAAAATTTATTATCATGTAATCTTTGGCGGGCCGGTCAGAATCATCCCGCGGGCCGGATCTGGCCCGCGGGCCGCCAGTTGAATAGCCCTGCGGTAAGCTGACCCTCCACATACACAAACTCATCTACATGTCCTGATTTAAAATGGTTCTCTCTTTGTATACTTTTGTCCTCCTCACCAACAAAGTATGCTGCCAGGGAACTTATGGCCACGACAGTAGACATTGCTAACGTTTAGCTAGGTAACGTTAGCTATGGGTAAGGGTAAAGTTAACGTTAGTTAGCTCAGTGTCAGCGCAACTGTCAATGGCCGTGAGATGTATTAGGCGACAGCACTGAATGACAGGCGTTCTACTGGTAAGTGTAGTTATTTTTTAACGACAAATTAACACTTTAAGGGCCGGAAACGTGTTTAGGCGTCTTTCCTAGCCATGCTCAAGTTGCCTAGGACGCCGTAACTCGTCTTTGATATCAATATTTCAAAAATCTGTGATCGGAATCATATTTCCCCTCTGCAGCCTTCACACACAGTTCTGATCTCCTCTCAATCCTCTAGCGGTTCAGGAGCGCCATCTGGTGGCCGATCGGCAGATCGCCCAACAGGAAGTCATGTGGATGAAGTGGTGATCACCCATATTACTTCCGGGCACTCGCTATAGGTCCCGGGACTCGAGCTCGACACAATACATAGCGATCCGTTGCCAATAACTCGATAAACAACATGATTTGGACGTATATACTATTATACAACCTGGAAATGGACCGGGTATTTCGACATCCCATAATGGAAAACTGTCTACCCCACGCTGATCACCCAACGGCCCGAGGAGACTGGGGTGAGTTTTAGCGTGTAATATTACCGTGTTCGATACTAACTGATCTGATGAACATATGACCTACATTAGATGAATGGTATAACGCTGCCCACGGAATTATAAACGCCCCCTCGCCCATCCGGTCAACATCAGATGACGTGTAGTAACTTCCAGAAGTACGTCCAGTTGGAATTTTTTATATCGCGCCGATTGCTATCAAACTGTATTTCATCATCAATATAATGCATTTGGGGCTATAAATCACGTTCTGGAGAAAGCTGCAGAAAGAGATGAAAACATACTTATACGTTAGACCATATTTTAGTATGAATATGTGAATGAAAAAGTTTAACGTTGCTACACCATGAACAATACATATAGGACCTTGAATGGGCCCTAATAATGCAATAGAATTTAAAAAGTTATAGCCCTGCAAAGAAGGGGAACTTCTCCATGTTAAATAGAGCTGGCAACGGATGGTACATCATGAATTTAGCCTTAGGCAATCAAAGTGTTAAACAACCTTATAATCAGGGCTTGATGTTAACTTTTTGGCTCACTAGCCACTGTGGCTAGTGGTTTTCCAAAGTCACTAGCCACTCAGCATTTTCACTAGCCAAAAATCCCAGCACTCGCCGCCCCCACCCAAAAAGTTATAAATATAGGTCATTTCTTCTTCACTAACCCCTGCTGGGGACAGTATCATTGTAATCACACTGCTACACGCCAACTGTACAACTGTGCTTCTGACTGTTGACTCCATTGTTTACTATTGCCTGCGACCAGTGACTCAGCCGCAAAAGGAGCTCCAGTTGGGGCAACGGCTGACTGGGACAAGATGGAGGGTGTAGATGTGGAAGAGTTGTGTTGAACCTAGCAATTACATTGTTGCTCCAAACGCTGTGAACATTATCATTGACACATCTATGCAGGGCTTGACGTTAACTTTTTGGCTCACTAGCCACTGTGGCTAGTGGTTTTCCAAAGTCACTAGCCACTCAGCATTTTCACTAGCCCTGGGCAGGTGGGCAGGTGTCAACGTCAAGCCCTGCTTATAACTAACTTTATTTCAACCAAAAATGCTTAAACAATAATGTTAGTCATAGAAGGGAACTCATTTTGTGCAAAATGGAAAGCTTGCCAATGTTCATGAGGCAGAATTATTACAATAGCCAATAATAAAGTTTCCCAATGATAAATCCCTATATGGGTGGACCGCGCGGGAAACTAAAGTGACATCAGACTACACCTCCCTATAAAGAGGACAGTGGGAAACGGTAGAGATAATAAAGAGTTAATAGAGTCCCAAGGTGTGTGAAACACAAGTTATGCAACATGGACCTCCCGATAACAACTGATCTCCGGTCAGTTTTACAGCAACACAGGTGAAATCCGGGGTCTGTGAGTTAAGGGAGGCTGTGGGATCACATCACACACACACGTGGCAGGCGTAACGTGTCATAAAGGCTACATGCAGTAGTGGCTTAGCGACCTTTGATTCCTCCCTGTGTCAATACAGTGGACTTCACCCCCTGATTCCATAACACCTCGACATCTCACTCCCATTTACACTCGGGTCGTCTTGACGTTTCATCGTCTCTGTCTCCTAGGTCGGCAGAGAGACGGCTTCAAAGACGAGAATCCCCCGCACAGTCAAATGACAAGAAGAAAAAAAACCTTCCTCTTAGCCCCTTTTGTGACTGTGATGCACCGAGTGAATACACAGTCCCTTATCCCACCATGTAAAATTCCTACAATTAAGTCTGTCTCGCTTTTCTCTATCAAAACGCTTCTCGTACAAGTATCGCAGAGAAATTTCAAAACCCAAAACGTGATCACAGCGCAGGCGCATCAGGCACCCAAAGCCGGAAATAAAGCCGGTTTGAGCCGTGTTGACCAGTTTCTAAAAAATATTTAAAATGTTCATTAGCAACGCCGAGCTTTCAAACCATATCGTTTGTCTGTCCGAAACCCTCGTGACACTGACATTTCTCTGCGATACTTAGCGATACTTAGCGAGACAGGCTTAATTGTAGGAATTTTACATGGTGGGATAAGGGACTGTGTATTCACTCGGTGCATCACAGTCACAAAAGGGGCTACCTTCCTCTGAGCCAAAATAAATAATAATAAAATCAAATATCAAAATCGTTCAGATAATTTTCCTGATGGTTTTCATTGATTTGCTTATAGGGCGATATTCTTTCAGCCAACTCACACACATTTATACAAATCAGATGGGTATCTTAACGGAAAACAGCCCTGTCGGCACTGAGACTCGACTGAAGACAAACCGAGAAGATGGACCTGGGGAGGGAGGTTCCAGCGCTGATCCTAGATCAGTTTTCTCACTCTTGGTTTTTGATAAATACGGACCCTGGTGTTATAAACCCGGGGAGGGAGGTTCCACCCACTGAATCAAAACTATAAGCATTTCAGCCAGGGATATAGATTATTTAATTTGTATACTGTTATAACCAATAAAGGTACATGTTTTAACTTAATCTTAAATATTTACTATATTTAAATTAAATATATTTTACTTGTTTACATGGTAACTACTACAGTACCCATAAGCAAAGATAAGCCACAACAATCTTCGACCAATCAAAAGAGGTGGCGGTAGGCGTCGTGTGTGTCTGCTCCTCGGCCCGTGACGCCCGCCCTCATCCGTGTCGCTGACGTGACGCCCGCCCTCATCCGTGTCGCTGACGTGACGCCCGCCCTCATCCGTGTCGCTGACGTGACGCCCGCCCTCATCCGTGTCGCTGATGTGACGCCCGCCCTCATCCGTGTCGCTGACGTGACGCCCGCCCTCATCCGTGTCGCTGACGTGACGCCACCCTCATCTGTGTCTCTGGCGTGACGCCCGCCCCCCTGCTCCGTGTCGCTGACATGACGCCCGCCCTCATCCGTGTCGCTGACGTGACGCCCGCCCTCATCCGTGTCGCTGACGTGACGCCACCCTCATCTGTGTCGCCGCCCTCATCCGTGTCTCTGGCGTGACGCCCGCCCCCCTTCTCCGTGTCGCTGACGTGACGCCCGCCCTCATCCGTGTCGCTGACGTGACGCCGCCCTCATCCGTGTCGCTGACGTGACGCCCGCCCTCATCCGTGTCGCTGACGTGACGCCCGCCCTCATCCGTGTCGCTGACGTGACGCCACCCTCATCTGTGTCGCCGCCCTCATCCGTGTCTCTGGCGTGACGCCCGCCCCCCTTCTCCGTGTCGCTGACGTGACGCCCGCCCTCATCCGTGTCGCTGACGTGACGCCGCCCTCATCCGTGTCGCTGACGTGACGCCCAAGGGCGGGTTCAAATAATGGGTGTAATATGCGCCGGCAGTGCCGGCAGTAAATAAGGTATAGTGTAATGTTGGGCGGCACCGCCGGGTACAGCGGGGTCAGATCCGCAGGGGGCTGCTACATAATACGCTCGTTTTGACTCTGCGTCACATTAATTTCATCAAATATCTTCCAGAGCAGAGTCTGCTCGCCCTGCTATGACCAGAGACCAAAGACAGACACACACGTCACACACAAGGATCCGCGTGACATATGACTAGAACATACACGTTTGCACATTCTAAAATGGTTTATTTTAATCCACCACTTACAATTTATACAAGTAAGGTTAACTTAAAATACCTCAGATGTTCTAGGTTTAATAATCACACACACACACAGAGGGGGATGCAAAGTGTAAAGGTGGGCTTGTTTATAGTTTATGATGTTTTAGAGGTGCGTGTGGGAGTTACGGTAGGGGTTTGGGGGGGGGGGGTAGAGGACAAGGCTCATAGGCTGTCTGGATTTGGGTTTTTGTACAAGTAATAAATACAGTTACTGCTGCGGACAAAACACAATTTGCAGTAAGGGGGAGGGAACCACAATACTGCTGCATGGGACAAAATCTCTCTCTCTCTCTCTCTCTCTCTCTCTCTCTCTCTCTCTCTCTCTGACAACACAGGAAATGAAGAGAAGGAGCAGATAAGAGTACTGAACACCCACCCAAACAAACAAACAAACAGTACACACACACACACACATCCACTCACACACTCTCACACACGCTCACCCAAAACTATTAATCCTCAGTAAATGCACGCTAAACCTCTTAAAACTCAACACAAATCCCCTCCCTGTAAACGCGCCCAACCTGCCTAGGGCCTGGCTTGACTCCTGGCCCTGTGTTTATCAAGCATGTAGGAGTGCTAACCTGAGAACAAACGTCATAGTTGTATTGGGTGTATACGGTCATGTAACCAGAGCGCTGATCCTAGATCAGTTTTCTCACTATTGGTTTTTGATAAATACGGGCCCTGGTGTTGTTATAAACCTGGGGAGGGAGGTTCCACCTATTGAAGATCGAAACTATAAGCATTCAGCCAAACCGTATTGTGTAGGTTCATAATCTTTGACATAATCGATTATTTAATTTGTATACTGTTACAACCAAAAGGTACATCATAATATTTACTTGTTTCCATGGTAACTACTACAGTACCCATAAGCAAAGATAAGAAAAAGAAAATAAGAAACTTTTCTCCCATCCCCCAATTTAGTCGTTATGCCAATTCCTCCCTGGTCATTACTGCCAGTCTGGGGACGACCACATGCCTCCGCAGATATATGTGGAGTCGCCAGCCGCTTCTTTTCACCTGATAGCGAGGAGTTTCACTTGGAGAGCGTAACGTACATGGAGGTACATGCCATCTTCCCCAGATCCCCTCCCTGCTTAACAGGCGCCCTGACCAACCAGTAGGAGTCGCTGTTTGCAATGATTAGGACTCCTACCCCACCGGCTTCCCACCTGTGAACACTGACAATTGTGTTCGTAGGGACGACTGACCAAGCCACCATCTTTGTTTTGAGAACCATGAATAAAACCTTCAAAACCTGACAACTACAGCCAGGGCCGTAGCCATGGTTTAGAAATTAGGGAGGTCCATTTATTTTTTTGGCCCAGACCGGCCCACTATAATCGGTCGGACACCACCCACCAGTACACCATCCTTGCGGTCCCCTTAAATATGCGTACCTACTGTACTATTCCCCCAACCCACTACAAAGCTGGGTAGTAAGTGCCATGGACAAGTGGACAAGTGTACTCCCTCGCTCTTGGCTGAATCTTGTTTTGGGTGGTGATGTAAAAACACCTGCATCATAGGCTCAGGATGGGCAAAGTAGTCTATAGCCTGTTCATCCCTGTCTCTCTCCTCCACAACCTGGCTTGATTGGACAAAAGGAGAGGGAGATGATTACAATTAACTGGTACATTCAGGTCCAGAATTGTTGGAATTCCCTGACAAAGATGTGCAAAAAGCTGTACAATTTAAACAATACCATACTGGTAATGAGCAAATAGTTGTTTATTCAATGAATGCATGAGCTGTTCCATCTTATTTCATACAGATTTCAAGTATTCAAATATCAATGATGAATATTGCATAAGGTTTACACAGTTAATAGATCACCTTCTTGTTTTATATTCATGTTCAGAGAAGAGTAATAGTTAGATCTTTGTATGTGATTTATATGGCAATTAAATCAATGGTGTGTTTGTTTGGGGAGTTTGACCTACAGTTAATGTGCCTACCACGTGAAGGTGCATGATCAATGGACAGCACAAAAACAATTTGTGTAGGTGGAGACTAGAGCTACCACAGATAGTAATAAGTTATTAAGAGTAAGTAATCCATACCATATCCTAATAGTTACCTTATTACCATACTTGGCTGAAAATAAACTTTGCTGCCTGTTGTGAATGTGTTTTTCCCTGTAGGCTAATACATAAGTAGGCATACATTTTTGCAGTTGAGGAAAAATTAGCAGTTGAGTAGGCTATATGTGCTGTGTTTTTATGTCTTCCATCGAGGACCACCTTGGAAATAAGTGTTTTAATGAATGCTTTTAGGTGATATCCTCAGGAATACAAATTGGTCAAGATAATTTGTTTTTATGATGTGTTTTTAATTTCCAAATAAATCTAATCAAATCAAAAAAGCAGTTTTTGCAGTTGAGCTACAGGTGTTGTATATTATACAGCCTTTTCATGCATCTTTATCAAGGGAACCCTTATCCTAATGATTTAAAAAATAATATTATGATGATACGATATGGACCTAGTAGTTGGGTCATCTGTGGCACTTCGTTTCTCAATGGATTTGTCATCTAGGAGAGTTGATAAACTAATTTAGCCGGGGTGTATTTAAAAAAAGGCGGGGGACATTTGTGAGAGACCAAAATCCAAAATGGCTGCCGTGGAAATTAACTTTTTAATGGTTTGACCTACAATGATGCACAATACATGGTACCAGCCCCCTCTCAGTCATGTACCAGCCCCCTCTCAGTCATGTACCAGCCCCCTCTCAGTCATGTATACCAGACCCCTCTCAGTCATCTACCAGCTCCCTCTCAGTCATGTACCACAGCCCCCTCTCAGTCATGTACCACAGCCCCATCTGAGTCATGTACCAGCCCCCTCTCAGTCATGTACCAGCCCCCTCTCAGTCATGTATACCAGCCCCCTCTCAGTCATGTATACCAGCCCCCTCTCAGTCATCTACCAGCCCCCTCTCAGTCATGTACCACAGCCCCATCTGAGTCATGTACCAGCCCCCTCTCAGTCATGTACCACAGCCCCATCTCAGTCATGTATACCAGCCCCCTCTCAGTCCTGTATACCAGCCCCCTTTCAGTCATGTACCAGCCCCCTCTCAGTCATGTACCACAGCCCCCTCTCAGTCATGTACCACAGCCCCATCTCAGTCATGTACCAGCCCCCTCTCAGTCATGTACCACAGCCCCCTCTCAGTCATGTACCACAGCCCCATCTCAGTCATGTACCACAGCCCCATCTCAGTCATGTACCACAGCCCCATCTCAGTCATGTATACCAGCCCCCCTTTCAGTCATGTACTAGCCCCCCTCTCAGTCATGTATACCAGCCCCCCTCTCAGTCATGTACCAGCCCTCTCTCAGTCATGTACCAGCCCCCTCTCAGTCATGTACCAGCCAGCCCCCTCTGTCATGTACCAGCCCCCTCTCAGTCATGTACCAGCCCTCTCTCAGTCATGTACCAGCCCCCTCTCAGTCATGTACCAGCCAGCCCCCTCTCAGTCATGTACCAGCCTCCTCTCAGTCCTGTATACCAGCCCCCTCTCGGTCATGTACCAGCCCCCTCTCAGTCATGTACCACAGCCCCCTCTCAGTCATATACCACAGCCCCCTCTCAGTCATGTACCACAGCCCCCTCTCAGTCATGTACCAGCCCCCCTCTCAGTCATGTACCACAGCCCCCTCTCAGTCATGTACCAGCCCCCTCTCAGTCATATACCACAGCCCCCTCTCAGTCATGTACCACAGCCCCCTCTCAGTCATGTACCACAGCCCCCTCTCAGCCATGTACCACAGCCCCCTCTCAGTCATGTACCACAGCCCCCTCTCAGTCATGTACCACAGCCCCCTCTCAGTCATGTACCACAGCCCCCTCTCAGCCATGTACCACAGCCCCCTCTCAGTCATGTACCACAGCCCCATCTCAGTCATGTACCAGCCCCCATCTCAGTCATGTACCAGCCTCCCTCTCAGTCATGTACCTGCACGACTGGCGTGGGGGTGCTTAGTAAGAGATGTGATTGGGCCAGCCCAGTGTCAGTCAGTACCAATGGGCCGCTGTCCCAGCCTAGTAGTGGGCCGGTCGTTGACCAAACTTAAAAAAAAATAATAATACAAAAAAAAAAAAAAAAAAAACATTTTTTTTCTTTTTATTAATAGTTACAAATAGTTAGTCATGTATAAGATAAGATAAGATAAGATATTCCTTTATTGATCCCCTTGGGGAAATTCAGGCATCATAGCAGCATGGGGGGGAGGGGTACAGGTAGTAAAACAACACAGTATACAGGTAGTAAAAGACAACACAGGCAGTGTAAACAAATTGATCAATATGGTCAATATAATTTACTATCTGACTAGCTGAGGAATATTCACATTATTCACAGTGTCACATAAGGTGCAGTATGCATGAGGTAGTGTTATAATTTACTATCTACTGAGTATACATTAATCAAAGTACCAGGGTAGTCTACGTTGTCCCCCTTGGGTTCCTATAAGTCCCAGGTCAATGTCTGGTAGCAGTCGCTGTCGCTGCCCCCTGTTGTGGGGCCTGGAGGCTGCTAGTCGCTGCCCACTGTTGTGGAGCCTGATGGCCGCTGGTATGAAGGACTGTCCAAGGCGGTTAGTTGAGTGTCGTGGGGGAATGAGTCTGTGGCTGAACGAGCTTCTCATCTTGACTAGCTCGTCGTAGAGGGGGTGGTAGGGGTTCTCCATGATGGCATCCAGCTTCCTTATCATCCCCCTCTCTACCATCACCTCAAGTCTAGGTAGCTCGACTCCCACCACGGAGCTAGCCTTCCTCACCAGCTTGTTGAGCTTGTTGGTGTCCCTTGAGTTGATGTAGCCTCCCCAGCATGCCACAGCATAGAAGAGGATGCTGGCCACAACAGACTGGTAAAAAGACTGCAGCAGTTTGTTGCACACATTGAAGGACCTGAGTCTCCTCAGGAAGAACAGCCTGCTCTGTCCCTTCCTGTAGAGGGCCTCTGTGTTGTCCGACCAGTCCAGTTTATTGTTCATACCAGCCCCCTCTCAGTCATCTACCAGCCCCCTCTCAGTCATGTACCACAGCCCCATCTCAGTCATGTACCACAGCCCCATCTCAGTCATGTACCACAGCCCCATCTCAGTCATGTACCACAGCCCCATCTCAGTCATGTACCACAGCCCCATCTCAGTCATGTACCAGCCCCCTCTCAGTCATGTACCACAGCCCCCTCTCAGTCATGTACCACAGCCCCATCTCAGTCATGTACCACAGCCCCATCTCAGTCATGTACCAGCCCCCTCTCAGTCATGTACCACAGCCCCATCTCAGTCATGTATACCAGCCCCCTCTCAGTCCTGTATACCAGCCCCCTCTTAGTCATGTACCAGCCCCCTCTCAGTCATGTACCAGCCCCCTCTCAGTCATGTACCACAGCCCCCTCTCAGTCATGTACCACAGCCCCATCTCAGTCATGTACCACAGCCCCATCTCAGTCATGTACCACAGCCCCATCTCAGTCATGTATACCAGTCCCCCTTTCAGTCATGTACTAGCCCCCCTCTCAGTCATGTATACCAGCCCCCCTCTCAGTCATGTACCAGCCCTCTCTCAGTCATGTACCAGCCCCCTCTCAGTCATGTACCAGCCAGCCCCCTCTGTCATGTACCAGCCTCCTCTCAGTCATGTACCAGCCCCCTCTCAGTCATGTACCAGCCAGCCCCCTCTCAGTCATGTACCACAGCCCCCTCTCAGTCATGTACCAGCCCCCTCTCAGTCATGTACCACAGCCCCCTCTCAGTCATATACCACAGCCCCCTCTCAGTCATGTACCACAGCCCCCTCTCAGTCATGTACCAGCCCCCCTCTCAGTCATGTACCACAGCCCCCTCTCAGTCATATACCACAGCCCCCTCTCAGTCATGTACCACAGCCCCCTCTCAGTCATGTACCAGCCCCCCTCTCAGTCATGTACCACAGCCCCCTCTCAGTCATGTACCAGCCCCCTCTCAGTCATATACCACAGCCCCCTCTCAGTCATGTACCACAGCCCCCTCTCAGTCATGTACCACAGCCCCCTCTCAGCCATGTACCACAGCCCCCTCTCAGTCATGTACCACAGCCCCCTCTCAGTCATGTACCACAGCCCCCTCTCAGCCATGTACCACAGCCCCCTCTCAGTCATGTACCACAGCCCCATCTCAGTCATGTACCACAGCCCCATCTCAGTCATGTATACCAGCCCCCCTTTCAGTCATGTACTAGCCCCCCTCTCAGTCATGTATACCAGCCCCCCTCTCAGTCATGTACCAGCCCTCTCTCAGTCATGTACCAGCCCCCTCTCAGTCATGTACCAGCCAGCCCCCTCTGTCATGTACCAGCCCCCTCTCAGTCATGTACCAGCCCCCTCTCAGTCATGTACCAGCCAGCCCCCTCTCAGTCATGTACCACAGCCCCCTCTCAGTCATGTACCAGCCCCCTCTCAGTCATGTACCACAGCCCCCTCTCAGTCATATACCACAGCCCCCTCTCAGTCATGTACCACAGCCCCCTCTCAGTCATGTACCAGCCCCCCTCTCAGTCATGTACCACAGCCCCCTCTCAGTCATATACCACAGCCCCCTCTCAGTCATGTACCACAGCCCCCTCTCAGTCATGTACCAGCCCCCCTCTCAGTCATGTACCACAGCCCCCTCTCAGTCATGTACCAGCCCCCTCTCAGTCATATACCACAGCCCCCTCTCAGTCATGTACCACAGCCCCCTCTCAGTCATGTACCACAGCCCCCTCTCAGTCATGTACCAGCCCCCTCTCAGTCATGTACCACAGCCCCCTCTCAGCCATGTACCACAGCCCCCTCTCAGTCATGTACCACAGCCCCCTCTCAGTCATGTACCACAGCCCCCTCTCAGTCATGTACCACAGCCCCCTCTCAGCCATGTACCACAGCCCCCTCTCAGTCATGTACCACAGCCCCCTCTCAGTCATGTACCACAGCCCCCTCTCAGTCATGTACCACAGCCCCCTCTCAGTCATGTACCACAGCCCCCTCTCAGCCATGTACCACAGCCCCCTCTCAGTCATGTACCACAGCCCCCTCTCAGTCATGTACCACAGCCCCCTCTCAGTCATGTACCACAGCCCCCTCTCAGCCATGTACCACAGCCCCCTCTCAGTCATGTACCACAGCCCCATCTCAGTCATGTACCAGCCCCCATCTCAGTCATGTACCAGCCTCCCTCTCAGTCATGTACCTGCACGACTGGCGTGGGGGTGCTTAGTAAGAGATGTGATTGGGCCAGCCCAGTGTCAGTCAGTACCAATGGGCCGCTGTCCCAGCCTAGTAGTGGGCCGGTCGTTGACCAAACTTAAAAAAATAAAAAAATACAAAAAAAAATTAAAATACATTTATTTTTTATTTTTTATTAATAGTTACAAATAGTTACCGAGGTCCGGACCTCGGTGACCTCATAGCTGGCTACGGCCATGACTACAGCATTTAAAATCAAACAAGACAGGTAATCACAAGTGTGCTGAAGGGTCTGCAATTAGGTAAAATTAGACCTAAGATTATCCCCCTTTAAGTTCACCAACCTGTTTAATATGTGGGAGTTAAGTTATTATTTACCACATAATGTTACACTGTCTGCCTACTGCTGGTATCTCAGGTTATATGACAGTGCTGCCATCTAGTGGGCCAGAGGTGGCAGTGGCGTCACGTGGGTAAAATAATTATTTTTTATTAAATATCTTTATTAATATATATATATATTTTTTTAAGTCAAGCAGTCACCATGTACACTACAGTATGGCTCGGCGGCCAGTCAAACTTTCTTTTTATTTATTTAACAGATTGCAGAATGGGTACAATACAGTACGGCTCAATACACACAATTGTATAAGGGGATGCAGACCAGAGAAAGACGTTTGTCTTGTTTACATCAGGGTCCCCCATTTTCAATTCATAGTGACATTTATGACATACAAGACATCATGACATTTATGGCATAGGGACATACATGACATACAGGTATTTAGTATGGTTACATTTGTGACATATACGATATTCAAATATACAGTACTGTTACCCATAGATCCTGACAGAGTATATACATATGATGGGGAGGAGACTGTACATTAGGAGGGGGTGGGTGGGTGGGAGAGAAATATACATACGGCCGGGAGAGAATATGACGTCTAGAGTCTAGACAAACAAGACAAGACAAACGTATTTCTCTGGTCTGCATCCCCTTAACAATTGTGTGTATTGAGCCGTACTGTATTGTACCCATTTTGCAATCTGTTAAATAAAGTTTTCATTCATTCATTCATTCATTTACGTGTCTGTTGCGCGGCGCGCCCAGCCATCAGAGCGCTCCTACTGTAAAATGAGGAAGCAGCCATTTCAGCCTCAGTTTTACTCGTTTATAAAAATGATTTAAAATGTTTATTAGCAACGCCGAGCTTTCAAACCCCGCCGCATCTGTGTGTGAAACCCTAATGGAACGCTGGGTACCTTTGACATTTATATCCGATATATTTTGGACCCACCGCTAGCTTTTAAGCAGTGCTTGATGGTGCACATTAACCTGGCTACTACGAGGAATAAGTATTCCAGCCCCTGGCTTGCATTGCAGTCATGAAAGGGTCTACAAGCTTGCCTGATAACGTTAGTTAGTCCTTAGTCAGGCTGCTCAGTGCTTACCTGGTCAATAATGTGGTCCTCCTCTTGCCAGATAGATTTGTTAAATCATAATATCCACAGTGGTGTGCTCTGCTGGTCCTCAGTAAATGTCCCGCCGGCGAAAATAAGTTGCTATTAAAGTGCTAAATGTTAGATACACTAATAGAGGATTCGAACGTGCCCGCACTGTTAATAACATTTTCAATCAATCCCGCGAGGGGATGACGTTCAGACGTGTTCTGACCTGCCCCGCCTCCAGGGGGGAAATGTGAAATGAGTGCAAAGGGGAGGCCACACTCAGGATTCTTCTCACAGCCCCGTTTTAAACTTTTAGGGTGTGGCAGTCAGCTCGAATCTGATTGGCTAGGATCGGATTTGGACTCTAGATACATGAATCACATGGTTGAGGCTGGAGAAAGAGACCTACCCCCTGCCTCCTCTCCTCTATAGCTGCAGTGAGCATAGTGAGGCTGACAGTGTGTTAGAGGGAGTGAGAAGGAGAAGAGGGAGACATTTAAAAAAAAAAAAAAATTATAACACAGATGAAAAAGAATGTAAACTATATTAAAAAAAAATTATATATTTTTTTTCTTTTTTCTTTTCATATTTCATATTTGATATTAATTCATATTTTAATAGGGAGGCATGGCTTCCGTTGGCTTCCATAAGGATTCGCCACTGAGAGGTGGTAGTGTTTAGTGCAAGTGCGTCACTTCCTGTAGAGCTTGACCTGACGTTGAACTTGCACAGACTTGTTTAGAGAACCAGACGGGAGAAATGCATCCAGCGTTGGTCTCGTAACGTTATAGTTTGACGGTGACCAAGGATGTAAAGTTAGCCAAAGCTAGCTAGCTCGGAGCTAATACCTAACATAGCTCCAGCTCATGCGTTGATAGCTGCTCTATACTGGACATATCAGACGATAATAGCACAGACCAGAGGACATTTAGATAGGGTCTGTGTCGGAGGGACGCTGTAAAAGGACACAACCAGTCCTATGTAGTAGCCACTAGCAGTAGCCTGTTGTACAGAGGGACCAGCGTGTCTTCAGTAGCTGTCGGCGTGCGCCGTGCAGCACTACGGAGCGGAGCGAGACACTCGGATCCACCACAGCGGAGCATCTGGTCTGCAGGAGCAGACTGGTGGTGCCAATCGGACCGGGCAGCGTCTTCCCGCCCTCATCACCACGCATCGGTCTACTACTCCTCGTTACAGAACCCATCCGGGTTCTTTCTCACCACCAGGATTACTAACTCTCTCCACCTCTCTCATACTGCAGAGGGAATTGTTTCTCTGCTGCAGTGGTAACCGCGGCAACGTTTGGCCAGAACACTTTAATAGAACTATTTGGGCGCCCATCTAAATTTTGTTATAGTATTTGATTAGGCATTGTGTAAAGTGATAATAATATTTGTATGTATGTTTTTTCCCCTTTTGCTTATATAAAAATGGCATTATGATTCAAACAGTTTCCTCGCTCTTTCTAGTTTAGGTGACTCCATTTTAAGTTATTCACTCAGTTGTGTATTTGGTACAATTAGTTTAAGAGTTAAGGCATCCTACCACACCCCCTAAGGTGAAATTTATATACAGTCCTCTAAGCTCCCACACAACAAGTATAAATTCCAATAGTGTATTCTGTTGTTTTGACTATTTTGGTTCCGTAACATCGTCTGCTCAGCTCCGCAGCATTCGCTCAGAGACTGATCGTTAAATGCAGAGGCTTATGAGTACTGTAGTAGTTACCATGGAGACGAGTAAAGATTCAATTGCATTAGGTACACAGTCTCAATTAATTACGCTCAACTCTGCTCCCGACAAATGTCAGACCAACTGAACAGGTGGAACCATATAAACCCTCTACCTTGAGAAACTCATATGATAAAAGACCACGGGCAAAAGTCTGTCTGGAACCAGGTGGGTCTTAAAACGACTCCCTCCCCAGGTCTATATGATATTTAGCGAAATGTCACAGCAACATTTCGCCCCCCCCCCCCCCCACCCCCCTGCCGATCTCTCTGTGGAAGTAAGAAGTAACAAAAGCACTTTAAACTCTTATTTCTACTGTATTTCTCACTGTACTTTTAACTCTGAACGTTGAAAAGGAATCGGGAACCTTTCCCCACTGGTGAGTCTGCTGAACGATAGCAGTTCAAGGAAACACTGGGGGGTTCGCTTTCTGAGAAAATCCACTAAACAGGGGGGCTGCCCAGCTGTCGGTAAGCTGAGCGTTACAGTAGAGAGAAAGTGTCTGAGAGAGAGAGAGTGTGTATGTGTGTGTGTGAGAGATATAGAAAGTGTGTGTGTGTGTGTGTGTGAGAGAGAGGGAGAGAGAGAGGAGAGAGTGTATGTGTGTGAGAAAGATATAAAGTGTGTGTGTGAGAGAGAGGGAGAGAGAGTATGTGTGTAAGAAAGATATAAAGTGTGTGTGTGTGAGAGAGAGAGAGAAAGTGTGTGTGTGTGTGTGTGAGAGAGAGAGGGAGAGATAGAGAGGGTGTGTGTGTGTGTGTGTGTGTGTGTGAGAGAGAGATAGAAAGTGTGTGTGTGAGAGAGATAGTGTGTATGTGTGTGTGAGAGAGATAGAAAGTGTGTGTGAGAGAGAGGGAGAGAGCGTGTATGTGTGTGTGTGTCAAGTCAAGTCAAGTCAGTTTTATTTGTATAGCACATTTCCAGGCAGCGGCAGCTGACACCAAAATGCTTCACAAGCAAGTTGATAAAAACAAATTAGTGTGAGGCAAGGTATAAGATTAAAAGAAAGAAAGAAAAAAAAAACATAGCAAAGCAATGAAAGCAACAAAAACAAACAGTATGGTGCAAGATATAGGATTAAAAACATAATAAAGCAATGAAAGTAATAAAAACTGGTAGGACACAGTAAAACAAAGAGGATAGAAGGGCCAGGGGTCTAGTGGTGGTTAAGTAGGGGGGAAGGCCAAGGAGAACAGGTAGGTTTTCAAGAGTGATTTAAAAGCCTGTACGGTCTGGGCAGTCCGTACGCTGAGGGGGAGGCTGTTCCACAGTCTAGGCGCTGCGGTGGAGAAAGCTCTGTCTCCCCTAGTTTTGAGCCTGGTTCTGGGTACCACCAATAGCATCTGGTCAGCTGATCTGAGGGATCGGTGGGGGGTGTGGCGGTGCAGGAGCTCGGACAGATAGGAGGGAGCCGTGCCATTTAGTGATTTAAAAACATTTAGTGCTAATGTGTGTGTGTGTGTGAGATATAGAAAGTGTGTGTGTGTGAGAGGGAGAGAGCGTGTATGTGTGTGTGTGTGTGAGAGATAGAAAGTGTGTGTGTGAGAGAGTGTATGTGTGTGTGTGTGTGTGTGTGTGTGAGAGATATAAAGTGTGTGAGAGAGAGTATATGTGTGTGTGTGTGTGTGTGAGAGAGAGTGTGTATGTGTGCGTGTGTGAGAGATATAAAGTGTGTGTGAGAGAGGGCGAGAGAGAGAGAGTGTGTGTGTGAGACAGAGAGAGAGCGTGTGTGGCGGAACATGCTGAGTTATCTACGACACTACAGGAAGACGTGACTTAGTTACCAGCAGATAGGAGGGAGCCGTGCCATTTAGTGATTTAAAAACATTTAGTGCTAATGTGTGTGTGTGTGTGTGAGATATAGAAAGTGTGTGTGTGTGAGAGGGAGAGAGCGTGTATGTGTGTGTGTGTGTGTGTGTGTGTGAGAGATAGAAAGTGTGTGTGTGAGAGAGTGTATGTGTGTGTGTGTGTGTGTGTGTGTGTGTGTGTGTGTGTGAGAGATATAAAGTGTGTGAGAGAGAGTATATGTGTGTGTGTGTGTGTGAGAGAGAGTGTATGTGTGCGTGTGTGAGAGATATAAAGTGTGTGTGAGAGAGGGCGAGAGAGAGAGTGTGTGTGTGAGACAGAGAGAGAGCGTGTGTGGCGGAACATGCTGAGTTATCTACGACACTACAGGAAGACGTGACTTAGTTACCAGCCCCCCCCCCCCCCCCCTAACCAGCTGTAGGAGGAGATACCGGTACAACCCGTGGGAGGATCCCCCCCCCCCCCCCCCCCCGGCCCAACCACACCTCGTGTTTTTGAAAGAGAACACTTCGGAAAACACGATCTTGGACGCCGTGCGGCGAGGAACACGCAACCGGCGACTACTTCAGTGGTCGGCAATTCCGGAAGTTGTAGGCGAGAAGGTCACCGCGTGCGCCAATAAGATATAAAATATATATATACACACAAACTGAAAACATGTTGACCAGCTGGACTGAGGATGACCAAGTGAGAGAAAATAAAGTGGCCTCCTGCGACCCCTCACCCACTTTCCCCTTGCGGGGAACAACAACAATAACAAAACAAGATAAAAAAAAAAGAAAACTCTTAAACAGCTTAACTCGGAGGGAACCCACCGGCTCAACCAATCACCTTCCACACTACCTCTTCTTGCATAACAGGAATAGTTCAAAACAGATCTGATTCGGCTGGTGAAAATAGCTTTCGCAGGCTGTTCTAAACGGTTCCTGCTTGTGTAAGCGCCCATATTAGGGTGAGGTGTGTTAGGGTCAGGTGTATTGTTGTGTGTGTGTGTGTGTGTGTGGGGGGGGGTGATGACAGACAGGTAGATGTAGGTCAATGCGTGTCTAATTACTAACTAAAACAAGGCAACAAGGAATTCTGGATTGCAGTGTTTGTTTGTGTGTGTGTGTCAGTATGTGTGTGTGTGTGTGTGTGTGTGTGTGTGTGTGTGTGTGTGTGTGTGTGTGCGTGCGTGCGTGCGTGCGTGTGTGTGTGTGTACAGTATGTGCCCTCTGGGACACTATTTCGCCTGTGTGTGTGTGTGTGTGGTTTCTGCACTGTCAAGCCAAACAGAGCAACCAGACGTTCTCAACTGCCGGTGAACAATAACACGGTGTCATTAGATAGCCACAGGTACTGTCACGGTCTGCGCCTCCCTCCCGTCGGTGTCATTAGATAGCCACAGGTACTGTCACGGTCTGCCCCTCCCTCCCGTTTCTCCCAAGCCATGGACTCCGCCCCCCGCTGCCCCTATCGTCTCTCTCTCGCTCTTGTCCTTCGATCCCAGGTTCAGTTCTATATATTACGTTTCACTGTTTAGCTTTAGTTAGTTCCCTTCTCACCAGCTGTCCCTCAGGTGTTTGTTGTTTTCCCCTCCATGTGTGTTCATGTTCGCTCTCCCCTGTTATGGTACATGGTAAATGGTGCATTTATATAACAGCTTTTATCCAAAGTGCTTTCCACCCGTTCACTCACACGTTCACACACCGATGGTGGAGGCGACCGTGCCAGGTGCTGACCTGCTCATCAGGAGCAGTTAGGGGGTTAAGTGTCTCGCTCAAGGACACTTCGACGCACTGCCCCGGGAGGAATGAGAATCGAACCGGGAACCTTCCGATTACCAGACGACCGCTCTACCTCCTGTTGCCACTGTTCCGTTCCGTTTGTCAGATCATTGTAATGTTGTAATGATCAGAGTAATGTTGTTGTGTTCCTACGCAGTGGCGGTGCCAGAGAATTGGCATTGGGGGAGCTCTGGGGGGGGCTGGATTGTTTATAGCAGGTGCTAATGAATTTTAATGCGACAAACAATAACAAACAAAATAACGGCTAATATAGGCTACATCATTGAAAATGCACGTTACTAAATGTTTAGCGTTATACACCAATGCAAGCACCCAATAACCCAATAAAGCTCGATTGCACTGTGCAATACTCCAATTCAGCCATTGGCAATTCAGCTGTTGGGTGGGGGGCGCTGCTGAGCGGTCCCCAGACCGGACCTGAAAACACCGCTGGCTCTGCGGCTCTGCAGCTGCATGCTCTCGCAAATCCAGCAGTGCACCAAGTCGTTGGGAGGCGGATAATGTTGCCGTCTCTCTCTGCCAAATTTCTCAGTTCTTCACTTGATATAATTAATACAAATGTCCAATATAACGGAATTCGTAATGTATTTTATATATAAATAAAATAAAAAACATAACTGGGAGGGGGGGCTTAGAGGGGGCTAAGCCTTTTTCAGAGGGAGCTTAAGCCCCTGCTAGCCCCTCCCCCCCGCCGCCACTGTTCCTACGTGCTTCGTTACGTTAGTCGACATGGCTGTCAACCTGTCTGCCTGTCTAGTGAGGAATGAATACGTCCAGTTCGGGTTCAACACTCCCACCTGTATCCTGCCAGTCTGTCCTGCAATTGGGTCCTACTCCTACAAACACATTACAGGTGTGTTGCATCGCTTCTGGCTGAATCCGCAACATTCCCCTCTAGCAGCCACAGTGTCTCGCCCCCCAAGAGGCTGAAACTTTGCATGGAGGTCAAGTGTTTTGCAAGTGTTTCACAATATTCCAAACCCACTGTATATTTGTATAGTATTGTATATTATTACTTATTACCTTTTACTTTTTACGTTTAGCATTGTATTTTATTCTCATGACTTTTTTTATCATGTCTATTTTTATTTATTTTTGCACAATCTAGGCAGTCATGGCCACCTACATTTCACGTGAAAAAAGTAGTAGAACGCGCTCACCTCACTAGACTTGACACTGGGTGCTGTAACCTCTGATATCATACATAAAAATAGGGAAACAATGTCCAGGCACGCACTCCAGGTTTTTCCAAATTTATTGGCAGCCTGTAATCATGACGTTTCGGTGTGAACACACCTTCTTCAGAATGGCTTGTATTATTTCACCTACATTTCACTACATGTCTTGTGTATGTACTGTATGTGACAAATAAAACTCTTGAATCTTGAAAAAGTGTGTGTGTGTGTGTGTTCATGCCAATTGGCTAAAAGGGGGTGTGGCAATGGGCACATAACCTCTATATACCACTATAATGCAGTGGGAGTGGCCTATAACAAAAAGGTGCATAACTTCTAAACAGATTCACATAACATGGCCAAACTTTGTGGAAAGCTTGATCATGGGGCAAGAATACACACGTACATATAGCCATGCCCCCTTGTGTGTGTGTTTTGTGTGTGTGTGTATGAATGCATGCACATATGCAGCCGCAACTATTGCGAATTCGCACTTGTTTTTTCAATAAAAACATTTCTTTATCTTTAATATAAAATGTTACTATTTTGTAGGTAAAGTCTACTTGAGTGTGAGTTCTACTTGACGTCTTTCAGACGCTGGATCCCAGACTTGACTGGTATTTTTTGCGTGTCACATAATCTGATAATAGGTGATTATTACCACGTGGAGAAACAATAGGCCACGTGAACAGGAGACTCCTTTACATCGCAGACTCGCGCAATGTTTAGATTCGCCTGCGGAAGGTGAAACGACAGGAAAGAACACCTACATGCAAACCTACAGACGGGGGACGTTTCTGTGGGCTTTGACGAAACTGGCTCGGCGGAAAAAAGCACAAACAAAACGTGCACGCGCATGCCGACCTTCACCTGAACACATACCCCTGACCCACTGTCCCCGTAACGTCCAGAAGAAACAAATCTTAATTTTCGTCACATGCGGGGACAGCTTGGTCCCCACAACGGTAAGAAAACAGTAGGAAACACACACGAACACACACATTCACTCTTCCCGTGCCTCTGTCCGTGTCCCCTGCCTGTCTGTGGACTGCCTGTCCGTGTCCCCTGCCTGTCCGTGTCCCCTGCCTGTCTGTGGACTGCCTGTCCGTGTCCCCTGCCTGTCTGTGGACTGCCTGTCCGTGTCTCCTGCCTGTCTGTGGACTGCCTGTCCGTGTCCCCTGCCTGTCTGTGGACTGCCTGCCTCTGTCCGTGTCTCCTGCCTGTCTGTGGACTGCCTGCCTCTGTCCGTGTCCCCTGCCTGTCTGTGGACTGCCTGTCCGTGTCCCCTGCCTGTCTGTGGACTGCCTGTCCGTGTCCCCTGCCTGTCTGTGGACTGCCTGCCTCTGTCCGTGTCCCCTGCCTGTCTGTGGACTGCCTGCCTCTGTCCGTGTCTCCTGCCTGTCTGTGGACTGTGCCTCTGTCCGTGTCTCCTGCCTGTCTGTGGACTGCCTGCCTCTGTCCGTGTCCCCCGCCTGTCTGTGGACTGCCTGCGGTATTTGAGCGGTGTGTGTGAAGTTTGTCGAGGGATCCAACTTCGCCACTGTCACGGACGTGTGAAGACATTTATCCATTTGTCTTTACAAGTCCTCACAAGTCCTCGCACTCGGCCACACTCTCTGCTGCTGTGTTGTTCTCTTTCGTTTACGCTATGCCTCCCTCGGATGACCTCTGACCCGATGGGTTAGGTCACAGGGGAGTGTAAGGAGAGCAGAGAGAGAGAAGAGAGAAGAGAGAGAGAGAGAAGAGAAGAGAGAAATATAAGAGAAAAGAGAGAGAAGAGAAAGACATAAGAGAAGAGAGAAGAAAGAGGGGGAAGAGGTTGGATAGAATAGAATAGAATAGATCTTTATTTGTCATTGTTGGTACAACGAAAATTTGTATATATAGTGTATATCAGTGGTGAAATGGATTAAAGGGGCACTTCACCAAAAAACAATGCTGATTTATTTTGCACATAATCTCACACACATCCAAAAACATTCATTTAGTTTGACAGTTATTAAGACTAAATGAGTTTGAATATGGCCACCAGTGATGTCATCGGGGACATTGAATCAGTGTGTTGTGTTAATTGAATGAAATGATGTCCCTGATCACCGGTGGCCATATTAAAATTTACTCATTTACTCTCAATAACTGTCAAACTAAATGAATGTGTGCAAAACTGTTAAGAGTTTTTGGACGTGCGTGAGATTATGTGCAAAATAAATCAGCATGTGGGAAACAACAGTTTTACGATTCCCTAGGACTATTAGTCGACTAAAGAATTGATTTGATCGAGGATACATGTCCTGAGATAAATCAAACCTGAACCACCAGAAAGTCCTATTTTTCCCTCTGCCCTAATCCAAACTGATCTGAGAGCGATGGACTAGATCAGCGGTTCTCAAACTACGGGTCGCGACCCAAAGTGGGGTCATGGGTAGGTGACAAAAAATATATAATCTAGATATATATTTAAATATATATATTTTTAATATATTTTTTTCTGTTCTGGCAACATATTTTGGCTAAATACGCCTAGTTTTATAAATGTGTATTGATAACATGCTGTAATAACATTTTCTAATAAATATGCATGATCAAGTTCAACAACGTGTGCTTTTATTTTGATATTCCTTAATTCCACGTTGAAATTACTCAATACATTTAAGTGTGGGGTCCAGGGTTTCCGTTATCCGGTAATTACAGTTTTTTTACCGGGAAAATCTGTTGAAGTCCGACATATTTAGATCTCTCCGGTCATAATGTCCTGTGCGCATTCAGGCCAGAATGGAAAGGCAAATTCTCAGGCAAATGCAACCAACCAGAAGGCAAGATTGTTCTGAGTTTACAGCGCTTTCACCCGCCTCTGCTGTGCTCAGCACCAATGGGAAGCAACTATTTGCTTTTTGAGTTTCTGAAAGTCGGCCATTGCTTTAGCTCTACTCGAGAGTAAACACTGACATGCGGCAACTTTTCCGAGCCAGTAAGTTCATTTAACTTATTCTAGTCTAAAGAAACATATATATTACTATTGCTATTGATAAATCTAGGTAACGTGAATGCCACAAAACGAATGCCTTTTGTTAATCAGAACGTTATTTACGCGACAACCAGTGTGTTGTTGTTGTTGCGTGTGTGTGCTTGCGCCGCTCGCTTTCCGTGTATGATAAATGTACATATGAATGTTGATAAATCTAGGTAACGTTAATGCCACAAAACGAATGCCTTTGTTAATCAGAACGTTATTTACGTTATCAATTGTTTTTAAGCTCAATAAACTCTTGACCGGAATTTCTCCCATTTCTCCCATTTGACCCTGGTGGGGTCGCCAAAAAAAATCCTAAATAAAATGGGGTCATGGTATAAAAAAGTTTGAGAACCCCTGGACTAGATTAAGCAAACGATCCATACCACTACTTAAAGGAACACGCCGACATCTTGGGAAATTAGCTTACAGTCTTCTCCAGAGAGAGACAAGAAGATAGATACCAGTTTCCTCTCTGTGCGTTCAGTAGGAAGCTATCTGGCTGCACGTTAGCCTAGCTTAGCACAATGAATGGAAGCGGACATGGCCGGTTAGCCTAGGCATTGTCCAACTAACACCTCTCCCGAAGGCTAACCGGCCATGTCCACTTCCATTCATTGTGCTAAGCTAGGCTAACGTGCAGCCAGATAGCTTTCTACTGAACGCACAGAGAGGAAACTGGTATCTATCTTCTTGTCTCTCTCTGGAGAAGACGATTAGCCAATTTCCCAAAATGTTGGCGTGTTCCTTTAAGCTTATTCTAGTTTTCTCAGATCTGTTCGACTTGCTGTACACCCATTCCTAACTCAGTCCCTCCTCTCTCTCTCTCTCTCTCTCTCTCTCTCTCTCTCTCTCTCTCTCTCTCTCTCTTTTCCCCCTCTCTCTCTCTCTCTCTCTCTCTCTCTCTCTCTCTCTCTCTCTCTCTCTCTCTCTCTCTCTCTCTCTCTCTCTCTCTCTCTCTCTCTCTCTCTCTCTCTCTCTCTCTCTCTCTCTCTCTCTCTCTCTCTCTCTCTCTCTCTCTCTCTCTCTCTCTCTCTGTTACTCTCACATTCTCTGCTAATTGAACGCGTGGTCAGCAGGTTCAGAGCGGTGAGGAGCGAGTGGTGAGGACAGAGAGGAGCGAGAACCCATTTCCCACCAGGGTAGAGATGTGTGGAATGCGACCTGCTGACTTGACAAAAGCAACACCTCAGAGAAGGGAAGCCCCCCGTCAAAGTCGAGGGTCAACGTCTCCATGACAGTCGAAGATTCTAGCGAGCCGGGGATGAATCCCACCAATGTAGGCAGTGTAAAAAATGTTGGCACTCTCTCTCTCTATCTCTCTCTATCTCTCTCTGTCTCTCTCTCTCTCTCTCTCTCTCTCTCTCTCTCTCTCTCTCTCTCTCTCTCTCTCTCTCTCTCTCTCTCTCTCTCTCTCTCTCTCCTTCTTTCTGTCTGTCAAGTTCATTCATCTCCGCCGGCCTCATGTGCGCCGCTGGGCTCCGCGCCCCTCACCCGTCCCTTCCTGCCCCGACCACCCGGGATAGTAACAATATATACAAGTTAGCAGGTGCTTTCGGCCGAGTTCACTTGCGTAACGGGGGACGCCATTATGCGGGGACATTATGCTTCACACCCCGCGGTGCATTTGACAACATAATCCTCTGCACCAATGTACAGTTAACCTCTTAAGCCTGATTGGTACCAGGCCGAGATTTACTTCACGTCACAAATAGATCAATACAGTCCGTATGAAGTAATGTTGTGTTTCTTTTTCAAACGTAGCCTAACCCTATAAAAACAGCAGTCAAAGTGTATATTTTCAGTTTGTTTAGCAATGATTAAGTGTTATTAGCTAAATATGAGCTTATACAAATCTGTGCAGAAAGAGGAGACCCAGGGCTTTCGAGGGACGTCGATATTTCATAAATCTACACTGCCCAGCTCACACCAGCCGCAGTCAAAGCTGCAGCCACTTGACGTGAAAAAAAATATTGACATGATTTTCGTGTTTATATCTCACGGGTCGAACAAACCTCAACGTTATTGCCACAATGTATATTGTTTCTTTACCTTTCTGTGAACGTCTACTGTAGCAATCTCAATCCGGTAAAAAATGGCGGCGCTATGGACATTATACAAAAGTAACTGTACTTTTTTTTGGATCCACTTTTTTTCTCCCATTTTTCAATTTTTCTCCCATCCCAATTTCGTATCATCCAATTCAACCCTCCCCTGTCACGAACGCTGTTTCTTGCCTCCCACAAGCCGGCTGCAATGTGGACTAAGTCATACATAGCACAAGTCCCCTCCGGTACTTGAGGTAACAGCAGTCGCATCTTTTCACCTGCGCAGCTCGATCTCTCAGTGGCGAGGAGTAACGCGTGGGAGGCTCACGCTGCCCCCGACACTTCCTGATTCTACTGCGCAGGCGCACCAAACGACTTGTAGGAGTCGCTTGTTCACAACGTTCGATCCCCACCCTTCAGTTTTCCCTCCCCGTAATACGGCCAATGTGTATTACTGCGGACGACCAGCTAAACTGAAAACAATGTGGAGAGCTGGATTCGAACACGCGAATCCTAGCGTCTCCACACTGGTGGCGAGTGCCTTGCCCACTACACCACCTAGCCGCCCCTAAAAGTAACTGTACTTACTGTAGATTACATTCACAGTCTTTGCTGCCCTGTAACGGGCGCCTGGTGGTACTAAATCCAGATTTAACTCTGCCATTGGAAAGAGGAGATGTGGGCCGATCCATAGATGTATGACTTGGTCCACCACAAAGACCCAGCAGAACACCTGTATGTGACCACAAAGACCCAGCAGAACACCTGTATGTGACCACAAAGACCCAGCAGAACACCTGTATGTGACCACAAAGACCCAGCAGAACACCTGTATGTGACCACAAAGACCCAGCAGAACACCTGTATGTGACCACAAAGACCCAGCAGAACACCTGTATGTGACCACAAAGACCCAGCAGAACACCTGTATGTGACCACAAAGACCCAGCAGAACACCTGTATGTGTCCACAAAGACCCAGCAGAACACCTGTATGTGACCACAAAGACCCAGCAGAACACCTGTATGTGACCACAAAGACCCAGCAGAACACCTGTATGTGACCACAAAGACCCAGCAGAACACCTGTATGTGTCCACAAAGACCCAGCAGAACACCTGTATGTGACCACAAAGACCCAGCAGAACACCTGTATGTGACCACAAAGACCCAGCAGAACACCTGTATGTGACCACAAAGACCCAGCAGAACACCTGTACTGTATGTGACCACAAAGACCCAGCAGAACACCTGTATGTGACCACAAAGACCCAGCAGAACACCTGTACTGTATGTGACCACAAAGACCCAGCAGAACACCTGTATGTGACCACAAAGACCCAGCAGAACACCTGTATGTGACCACAAAGACCCAGCAGAACACCTGTATGTGACCACAAAGACCCAGCAGAACACCTGTATGTGACCACAAAGACCCAGCAGAACACCTGTATGTGACCACAAAGACCCAGCAGAACACCTGTATGTGACCACAAAGACCCAGCAGAACACCTGTATGTGACCACAAAGACCCAGCAGAACACCTGTATGTGTCCACAAAGAATGTGTGTGTGTGTGTGTGTGTGTGTGTGTGTGTGTGTGTGTGTGTGTGTGTGTGTGTGTGTGTGTGTGTGTGTGTGTGTCTACTTACACAGGCAGACGGCAGCGAGCAGGCGCAGGCCGGTCTCCGGGGGGAAACAGGTGGGGAAGAGCGGCTGGAGGACGTAGTTGGAGAAGGTGAGGGCGATCACGGCCTGGTTGGTGGGGTAGATCACCAGCACGGCGATCCACAGACGCAGGAACCTACAGGGACACGGGGGGAGGGATGTTAGGGTCTAAATGACAATAACACTATGTAACAAACCATCAAATACACACACACACACACACACACACACACACACACACACACACACACACACACACACACACACACACACACACACACACACACACACACACACACACACACACACACACACACACACACACACACACTCACTTTAAACAAACAACTCACTGCCAACTCACTGCAGCACCCACTTTACCCACTTTACCCACTTTAGACACTCAACTAGGGCTGTCCCCGACTAAGGATTTGGATGGTCGATTGGCAAAAATTTGCCGTTAGTCGACTATTGGTCGACTTAAAAAAAATATATAAATAAAAAAGTATAATATATATATATATATATTTTTTTTTAATTTGTTATCATTCCATTTGGGCTGTTGGGGGTGTTTAATGTCTGAAGGAGTCGATTGAAGGCTTCTTGTCCTCTGCAAAAGCATGCAATTGGTCCACTGATGGATACATCTTGATATTTGTCTAGTCTAGTGTGTTCATTAGATGGGTGAAATCCTCTTTCAGTGCCTCTGTGCCTGTTTTAATAGGCAGTTAGCCTCTGGTATGTGTGCCATTAGCGTTAGCCACGCTTCTAGGCCTCTTTTCTTTTGTAAAGAATGATTAAAAAAATAAATAAAAAAATACCTTAATACCCTTTTTTTTCTTAAATTATATTCGACTAAGAGGTTGGCCAGTCGACTACAGCTCCTTTCGACCGATTAGTCGACTAATCGATTAATAGGGGTCAGCCCTACACTCAACACGCTTTATATTTATTGGTAAAGAATTTGCACTACAACTCATACCTCATTACACCTTACTATAAATTGTACCTAAATTGTACCTCATCCTATTTCTGCATTGTACTGTATATTGTATTGTAACTCAGTTACTTTTTCTTTTTCTTTATTTAAAAAAAAAAGATTCAAACCTTTCCGAGGTGTTCCATAGACTCACTGGAACTGTGCAAAAGGCCCCACATGGTGAAAGAAACATCCAAATAGCTCTCCTTTAAATGACCTACCAGAAACCACGTAAATAATAAAAAAAAAAACAATAAAAAAAAAACTAATAAAATACATAAAAAAAAAATAAAAAAAAATAAAGATAAAAATAAACAACTGTTCTTCTGCTTCTCTACCTCCATCCACCTTTCTTTTTTCCTTCTCTTTTTCCCCCTAAACCTTCCTCCCATTTTCCCTTTACTTTCCTTTCCTTTCCCTTACCTTTCATGTTTCCTATCTCTCTCCTTTAGATTCTTACATTTTCCAGGAAATGTATAAACGATGACCAAGTCCTTTCAAATTGTTCTGTTTTTCCCTTCTGTATGTATGTTAGTTTCTCCATTGCTAAGTTCTCTGACACTTCCTTTAACCATTGTTTAGCCCCTGGTCTCTGTATCTCCTTCCAGTTTAGAGCTATCACTCTCTTGGCCTGTAGCAAACAAAAATTAATCAATTTCCTCTTTCTAATATAAGCTGGGAACTTCTCCGGGTATAAGTGTAGTATACATAACTTAGGATCGGTCGGGATTTCTATCTCTGTCATCTCCGATATGAGTTCCAATATCTCCTTCCAATATTCCTGTATCTTCTCACATTCCCACATACAGTGGTATAGGGTCCCTATCTCTACCCCACACCTAGTACATTCATCCGGGATCACGGGTACTCAGTTACTTTTTCTACTCTGCATTGTATATTGTATATATGTATATTGAACGCTTTTGTATATTGGACACTTTTGTTTATGTACTTGACTTCTATTTTATACTTATTTTATACTTATCTATTTGTATCTAGCACAATCTCTGGAGCACAACAGAAAGAAGCATTTCATATAAAAGTATTCAGTATTTTTGTATGACAACTAATAAAGAAACTTGAACTTGAACTAATGAAGTGTCGTAGGGATGTTAGGGTTTAATGAAGTGTCGTAGGGATGTTAGGGTCTAATGAAGTGTCGTAGGGATGTTAGGGTCTAATGAAGTGTCGTATGGATGTTAGGGTCTAATGAAGTGTCGTAGGGATGTTGGGGTCTAATGAAGTGTCGTAGGGATGTTAGGGTCTAATGAAGTGTCGTAGGGATGTTGGGGTCTAATGAAGTGTCGTAGGGATGTTGGGGTCTAATGAAGTGTCGTAGGGATGTTGGGGTCTAATGAAGTGTCGTAGGGATGTTGGGGTCTAATGAAGTGTCGTAGGGATGTTGGGGTCTAATGAAGTGTCGTAGGGATGTTAGGGTCTAATGAAGTGTCGTAGGGATGTTAGGGTCTAATGAAGTGTCGTAGGGATGTTGGGGTCTAATGAAGTGTCGTAGGGATGTTAGGGTCTAATGAAGTGTCGTAGGGATGTTGGGGTCTAATGAAGTGTCGTAGGGATGTTGGGGTCTAATGAAGTGTCGTAGGGATGTTGGGGTCTAATGAAGTGTCGTAGGGATGTTAGGGTCTAATGAAGTGTCGTAGGGATGTTAGGGTCTAATGAAGTGTCATAGGGATGTTGGGGTCTAATGAAGTGTCGTAGGGATGTTGGGGTCTAATGAAGTGTCGTAGGGATGTTGGGGTCTAATGAAGTGTCGTAGGGATGTTAGGGTCTAATGAAGTGTCGTAGGGATGTTGGGGTCTAATGAAGTGTCGTAGGGATGTTAGGGTCTAATGAAGTGTCATAGGGATGTTAGGGTCTAATGAAGTGTCGTAGGGATGTTAGGGTCTAATGAAGTGTCGTAGGGATGTTGGGGTCTAATGAAGTGTCGTAGGGATGTTGGGGTCTAATGAAGTGTCGTAGGGATGTTAGGGTCTAATGAAGTGTTGTAGGGATGTTAGGGTCTAATGAAGTGTCGTAGGGATGTTAGGGTCTAATGAAGTGTCGTAGGGATGTTAGGGTCTAATGAAGTGTCGTAGGGATGTTGGGGTCTAATGAAGTGTCGTAGGGATGTTAGGGTCTAATGAAGTGTCGTAGGGATGTTAGGGTCTAATGAAGTGTCGTAGGGATGTTGGGGTCTAATGAAGTGTCGTAGGGATGTTAGGGTCTAATGAAGTGTCGTAGGGATGTTGGGGTCTAATGAAGTGTCGTAGGGATGTTGGGGTCTAATGAAGTGTCGTAGGGATGTTGGGGTCTAATGAAGTGTCGTAGGGATGTTGGCGTCTAATGAAGTGTCGTAGGGATGTTGGGGTCTAATGAAGTGTCGTATGGATGTTAGGGTCTAATGAAGTGTTGTAGGGATGTTGGGGTCTAATGAAGTGTCGTAGGGATGTTAGGGTCTAATGAAGTGTTGTATATAGAGGATGAACTGGTGGAGGCAGTCATCAGTCAAGTCAAGTCAAGAAATGTATTTATGAATAGAATAGAAATATTTTAATCATCCAGAGGGAAATTTGGCACTACAAATCGCTCACAGTAAACATTTAGGTAGACAAAACAAAGTCACGAATAAGAATAACAAAAAAATTGCCTGAGAATATAGAATAAAATAAGCCTAAGAATAAAATAATAATAATAATAAAATACGGTCCGGGATTCACATTTCCTGTGTTATGTATATACATTCTAATATAAAATATACAGTAAAAAATACAAAAATCTGAATAGCACTCTTATATAGCACGTTTAAAAGCTCAAAGAGCCGACCAAAGTGCTGTACAGTAACTTCAAAATAAAAAACTATAGACATAGTCACACAGTGGAACAGAGGACAATACAACATGACAAAAGACAGGAAGGACAGTCAATACAGTAGGACCACAAGACACTAGGAATATACAACAGATGATATGGTATGACATAGGACAGTAGAGTAGACAATATGTTATGACACAAAGACTATACAGCCGACAATATAGTAAGACATAGGAGACTAGACGATATGTTATGGCAGTAGGACTATGCAACAGCAACACAAGGGGGACTGGATAAGCACTAGGCTGACAGAGAAAAATGTAAAGAGAATGGTAAGGGAGCGGGGATTAATAGTCAGTCATCTAGAGCCAGTGACAGTACTTTTACTCGTACTCATAGTATATATTCAGATTCAAATTATTTATCGCCTATATTTATTGTAACGTATAATATAACTGATGGGGCATACAGACCCTCATCTGCACCTTTGTTTACACTATTTATATTCTCATGTGTTTATATTCAGAGCTAATTGTATTGCCTATATTAAATATTATGTCTTTCTGCTATTACCCTGCCCATACCTGTACCACCCCTCCCCCCTCACCTATAATGCTATGACACCCGGATTTCCCCAAGGGGATCAATACAGGAATATCTTATCTTATCAGTCAGTCAGTCGGTCCAATCATTACTTAGGAGGCCTGCCAGTCTGTATGCTTCCTAAATCACTCAGTCATATACTGTACTACGATGAATACCTCCTAGTTTACATTTACATTTTGTCATTTAGCTGACGCTTTTATCCAAAGCAACTTACAAGTTTTGTACAACAAGTCATCAGGAAGGGCACAACTCTATCAGCTGAGTAACAATGTTCATCAAAGTGTTGAGTGCTACAGTGTAGGTTAGTATATATGCCAGGTTGCGATGCCAGGTACCCAGGTGGGGGATCTCCCGGGCCTTTCTGTGTGGAGTTTGCATGTTCTCCCCGTGCTCGCAAGGGTTTCCCCCCCGATAAGAGAAACCCAATGGAAAAACATGCACAACAGATCGCTGACACTATCGCGTCTCTGACGAAGATGGGCAGGAGCACTTGGATTGGTCCCCGGGCGCGGCCCTCACCGACGCCCTGTCTGCTCCCGGCAGCCCTTGGGGGGAAGGACGACGGGATGGGTTAAAAGCAGAGCTCAATCGCATCGGCGACCCTGAGAGACAATTGCATGTGTGTGTGTGTGTGTATTCCTCTGTGTGTGTGTGCCGCCCATTGCATGTCGTTGTGTCGTTGCATGCCGAATAAAGACCTCTCTCTAAAGAGGTCCTGCATTTATTATTATATTAGGACAAGTGCATGACAGTAAGGTTAGTTAGGGTTAGATAAAAAAAAAAAAAAAAAATTATTTCAGATATTGATTGAAGAAGTGTGTCTTTAGTCGACGGCAAACGATTGGACAGGTTTCGGCTGTCGTAACTGTGGTGGGAAGTTTGTTCCACCATTGTGGGGCAAGGACTGTGGGGTAAGTTATCACCTTATCCTAGCAGAATGAAGCGGCAGAATGAAGCGGCATGATGAAGCAGAAGCACAAAGCGGCAGGATGAAGCAGAAGCACAAAGCAGCAGAATGAAGGGTTTACTGGGCCTTCACAAACAGATCAATCAAAGCTGCGAACGGGAGCAAAATCCTAGAGGTCAGCTGGGGTTTAGGGGACCTTGTGGACACAGCTTTATCACAACCAAGCCTATGTCTTTTCCACTAGATTCTCCCTAATCTTTATACAGAACGATCATTCCGCTTTGGCTGTGTTTCTAGTGGCGTTTTCACCCTGATAACCTGGGTTGTCCCCTCGCAGGAATGTGTGTTGGTGTGTGTGTGTGTGTGTGTGTGTGTGTGTGTGTGTGTGTGTGTGTGTGTGTGTGTGTGTGTGTGTGTGTGTGTGTGTGTGTGTACCATACATCTGTAAGATCAAATAACAACCCAGAGAAAAGCCTTTATTTGGAAACTTTGACCGACGGTGTGTCACATACACATGCAACAACATGCTGGGGGAAGACACACAAACACACACACACATACACAAGTACACACAAATGCATGTGTGTGTGCACGTGTGCGCGCGCGCGCACACACACACACACACACACACACACACACACACACACACACACACACACACACACACACACACATACACACACACACACATAAACACACACTCATAAACACACACAAACAGAACAGGACAACAAAAGCAAACAATCATTGAACACAGTGTATTACCCCTGAGAGGCACAAGGAAACAGTGTGGTTCCAACGCTTCAGACCTTCAAAGCGAGGCGACTCACTACAAAAGCGTTCCTAGGTACGAGTGCATTGATGTACGGGCTACAAAGAGACGAAAAACAATCATTGGCTGTTTGTGTCTGGTTGAATTCCTCCCCCCGAAAGGTCTCGACTCCATGTAACCTTGCGATATGGTACAGAAAAACAATGGCCTAATCTGTGTGTAGTCTGCGGCGAAAAGCACATTCTGTCTGTTCAATTGTAACGCAGGTGGATATTTTGCGAAGGAATTCCCATGCTCAGGCAGGCGCGGCTCCAAGGCCTTTCAGAGTAAACATATAGGCCTGTTCGCTGTATACGTCATGCTCAGTGTGCGCGCGCATCACCGGAGCAGAAAGGAACGTAATCCTGTTCAGAACAACGGGGCAGACTACAATATATTTTGCATTTGTTAGCCATGCTAGCGATCTAAACAATCAATCCATGCCAAAGCTAGATATGTAAAAGGTAAAAGACTCGCACTCACAGCCATGCTGATTTGGCAAAATTACATCCAGCTGTTTTAGTTTGAAACAACTTTTAGTCAGGGGGGTGTCATGGTTTCTCCATAGAGCCCCGTCGTAATCTTTTAGCGCAGCAGCTTGCGCAGGTAGAGGGCAACTTAGTCACATGACTCAGTTTGTATTGCTGATTGGCTCGAACGCGGTATGTTTGTAAACCGGTCTATAGGGGATCGGAAAATCCTGACCATGACCACGAAGAGGCGAAACTGTTCACGGATACATCAAGGAAAGTTAATATTCTGCTCGGTGCTAGGGGCTGTCCATAGCCATGTATTGTATCATAGCTTTTGTAATCCTGTTACTTTGTTTGTTTGGTTTAGGATTCGGAACATACCTTGTGTACTTGGCCGAGACCCGGGCAGAGCCCCCTGCTTCGCTGACCTATATCTGGAAGGCCCATCCGAGGGGATCGAGAGTGAGGACCCGAGACATGTTGGTATGCTCACCTAAATCCCTGTCAGTTTAACATTAATTGTACCAGAGGCCCCCCTTCCGAGAAACTAGGCCATAATATGAGCACCGGTCGGCAGACGGTTATCGGCAGGTAGACCGGGGGTTGGTACAGCATGGGTCCTCGGAGTCTAAACTGACTCTGGATCAGCACTTGGCTTGATAAGCGTCTGATGAACTCCAGAGACTCCTCAGATCATTAACAGAGCACTAGGATCTATGAGAATGCATCTGGCGATTCAACTAAATTCTGAAACACTGAAACACTTAAAGGTGCTGTATGTGGTATTTATTTGTTTACACAAGTGGTCTACGTGTTCAAATAATAGCTCTACATTCTGACAGCCATCACTCATATAGAGTGTTTAGTCAGTAACATGGGTCTCCCAGATGTTTATATATATATATCTATGTCTCCCAGTCCCTGCGCTCGGCAGTAAACAGAAAATGTACTTTATCCAATCGGGAGAGAGAACTCCACATTGAAAGAAATGGTCTGACAAATAATAAATAAAAACTAGTTTTAAGCAAATATGTGCTTTAAACAGGTATACTAATCTGCCAGTGCAGTAAGCAAATCTGGCTTGACAAGATTTCTTGAAATAAGTAGAAAATATCTAAGGTTCTCTCTCCTGATTGGATAAAAAGTCGGTTTACTGCAGAGCAGAGTTACTGACCATTCGGAATTCTCCTCCCCTCAGCGTCACTCTCCCGCCTTTTCAGGGACGATCGTGATTGGTTGAAAGAAAATTCAAACAACCCCAGAATAGATCTCCCTATCCCTAAATGCCAATGGGGTTGTTTGAATTTAGTTGTAGCCCCAGAGCCTCTGCGTGTTAGGCAGGCCCCCGCTTTGCAGGTGTTTAAATCACGTCTCAAAACATGTTTCTTTTCTTTGGCTTTTGGTTTCGAGACCAGCTTGAGAGACCTGCCTTTTTATGTGACATATTGTACATGCTTTATTGTGTGCTTTTTATCTCTGTGTAAATATTTGTTGTGTGACTTGTACTGCACTTTGGTCAACTTTGTTGTTTTTAAATGTGCTTTATAAATAAAGTGGATTGGATTGGATTGAATTGGGGTTTAGCCAGACCTTGCTGGTACCAGTGCTAAACGTATATATATATATTGTGTGAAGGAACCCCCAGGTAGGGTTGCACGATACACCCATACTAGAAATCATGATATCAAAAACGGTCCAATATTCCATTTTATTAGTATCGATACTTTTAGAGTAATTGCCTGATGTATTTTCTATGAGTTGAGTGACTGGAGCACTGTGTGTGTGTATGTGTGTGTGTGTGTGTGTGTGTGTGTGTGTGTGTGTGTTAGGGCTGAGCCCAAACGTTCGAACCTTCATTCGTTACGTTGGCATTCGAATTCTAAATCAACATTCGAATTTTATATTTTTAATAATAAATCTTTTTTTATTTTTTCAATTTTTTTTTCTATTAATTCTGTTTAAACCAATGGGGTTTTTCTTCACAGTTGCAGATAAAGATTAGGCTACACTAATATTATAGTATTAAAAGAAACTGATGAGTTATATTCATTAAAGAAAGTTGATTTAATTGATTTAGTTGGGCTGGGGCTTCTCCCTGGGCTGGGTCTGGGGCTGGAAAGTTGATTTAATAAAATTAAAATAAAAGACTAATCAGATTAATCACTTTATTAAAATTGAGGATTTAGTTTGAGGATAAAAAAAAAAAAAATAATAAAGTTCAAATTTTCTTTTTTTAGCTTTTCTTTTTTTTTTAAATGAAAAACAAAGGTTCGAACGTTCGTTCGAAAAACCCTGACGAAGTTCGAATCCCAAAAACAGGGTTCGGTGACAGCCTTAGTGCGTGTGTGTGTGTGTGTGTGTTGTGTGTTGTGTGTTGTGTGTTGTGTGTGTGTGTGTGTGTTGTGTGTTGTGTGTTGTGTGTTGTGTGTGTGTGTGTGTGTGTGTGTGTGTGTGTGTGTGTGTGTGAGCGCAAGCTTTGCTTAGTGGGCGTGTCAACTAGGGCTGGGCGATATGGCCTCTAAATGATATCACGATATTTTTGGCTATGTCACGATACACAATGTACATCACGATATTTTGACATTTCCTCTAAAGCACTTAAAAATGCTTGATTTAACCCTTTGAAGCATACAGTCATGCCAATATGACGATTAAAATAGTCCCTGAATTATTTTTAAAAGCATCTTCATGTTTTAATGCAGACATAAATTATGTCTGCATTAAACCATGAAGATGCTTTCAAAAATAATTTAATTAAACATTTTAAAAAATCTAAAGGAGTAGTCTACTGACACACTAATACAGAAATTATTTTTTAACATCTAAGACTATTTATATAAAAACTCTTGGGTGCCTAAGACTTTTGCACAGTACTGTTTTCTATCCACTTAGCCAAAAATACACACACACTACTGTGAGAAAATAATAATCATGTAACCAAGGAATGGTTTGCTTACTTTTAAATATATAGTAACATAAAATCACGGGAGACTTGATAGCTTAGACTTATGATTTTTATTATCAGCAATGTTATAATATCCTACTGGTAAACAAAACACTGTATAGGTATGTGTGCATCATCATCATATATATATTTACTTTTTAATTGCATGAAACATTATGAAGTATTCTCTTATGCCGCTTTTCCAGGTTCTGCACGGTACCTACTCGACTCGGTAGTACCCCCATAGATAGATATAAAGACGGTACCCCCCCCCCCCCCGTCAGTGTAGCTGGGGCGCCGTGACATCATCTTCAACGCAACACACACGGAAAATAGAGGATTTAGACGCTAGCTATCAAGCTATGAATCCATTTACATTTACACAAGTACGACAAGTCGTCAGGAAGGGTACAACTCTATCAGCTGAGTAACAATGTTCATCAAAGTGTTGCATGCTACAGTGTAGGTTAGTCTACAGTGCCTTATTAGCTCATTAACGCTAGCCGCAATGCTAACGGTTAGAACGCGAGGCTACTACCAGTTCATCCACCTCGGCACCTCCATATTCCATTGCCGTTTCTGAATAAAACACGTAGGGCTAACGTTTAAACTCGTTAAACTCTCTCCACTTCTCTCACGCTTTCGTATCGCCGTTCTCTGTTTCCTCCAAACAAACCTCTGGCACCGCCTCTCCGTCTCTGGGTGTGTGTGCGTGCGTGTGTGTATGTGTGTGTACGTGACGTAAGTTGGGGTGAGTGTGTGTGCATTTTATTTCTTTGAGAGGGAGAGACGAGAGAGTAGAGCGCTGCGCCAAAGTAAGTCTCATCTCAATCGCGGCGGCTTATAAACTGATGTGAGGGATTGTGAGAAACATCACGATGTCCATGATACGTTTAAAAAGTGTATAGTTTATGAACTGTACCAGATATTTATTTAATATCGTCATATCACCCACCCCTAGTGTCAACAGTGTCAGCTGATTTGAAGTAGCCAAAGGAGATCAGCTACAGCAGGGGTGCCCAACCTTTTTTGAACCAAGATCTACTTTTTTATTTACCACCTAGCCCGAGAGCTACCAGCCAAAATTGTATATTGTAAGCCGTCATTTGAGGCTTTATAAAAGCAGCATAATGAACACAAATCTGTCAGTGCCGAGTCCGACCTCATCTTAAATAACAAACAGCATTGCTTGTTGTAGTTAACAAGGAGAGGAAGAGGGGAGCTCCAGTAGCTCACCACGTACCTCGAGCACTATTTCGGCGCCGGGGACAACCGTGCTCGTCACGGATCTGGGGTTTAGCGAGTTCGAATCCCGGACTGCAGCCGTGCCTTTCCCAGAGTGTCTTCCCCCCCATCTGAACCCCTTCAGCCTGTTTCTGTCGGTCATCCTTGACCAGAATAAATGCGATAAACGCAAAAAAGAGCCAGGGGAATGGCCAAAGTAAAAAAAAAAAAAAAACAAGGAGAGGAAGAGTTGATTTAGCAAAAAAAATAAAAAATATTTATCTTTTTTTATAATCGAATTTTATTAATCAAGATCTACTTGAAATCAGCCCGCGATCTACCTGTCGATCGCGATCGACTGGTTGGGCACCGCTGAGCTACAGTATATAGCTCAGCAGTGGTAACAGAATTTGGGGGGAAAATGTATGTTTCAACAGCGTCAAAATATTTTCTGTACTATTAATGAACTGACATTTAAAAATAATCTGTCACCTAATATTGTACTTCTGCTGTGGTATCGTTTTAGAACTAGTATCCTGATACTTAGGCTGGTATCGGTATCAAAGTCGAAGTTTTGGTACCGTGACAACACTACCCCCAGGTGGAGGCGAGACCGGCGGCCATCTTACCCCGCGAGTCCTCCGAAGATGTCCTTGACGTAGGCGTAGTCCCCCCCGGACTTGGGGATGGTGACGCCCAGCTCTGCGTAACACAGCGCCCCGATGGCGGTGATGATGCCTGTGACGATCCAGACGATCAGAGCCAGGCCCACGGAGCTGGCGTTCTCCATCACGCCCTTGGGGCTGACGAAGATACCGGAACCGATGATGTTCCCTGGGGGAGAGAGGAAGGGGGGTTGTTGTTATTATTGATGTGACACCCATGTTTCTTTTCATTTCAAACCTTTATTTGAACTCGAAAGGCAACCGAGGTTTCCCTCGTTTACGGTCACGTCGAGTGTACGTACAGTGTTAAGCAAAGAAACTAGGCATATAAAATCACACAGCATAGTATAGAATCATAACAATAAGAAAAGTAAGGATAACAATCAATTAAAACACGTATCAACTTGATTGACAAAGGTTGGAGATCAAGGTTTTGAACTCTGCAGCAGAAAGGAGAATCTCAAGCTTTAAGATTTTTTTAAGTTGGTAAGGACTGTTGGAGTTCATTACCATATTACAACTACCATAGTGTCTTTATACCTGTATTGATACTACAACTCTCTACATACATCTGATTAGCACTATACTACTGTACGTATTACTATTGCACTTCACTGTTACATTTGCACTCTTCTTTTCATTGTACTGTACTTGTGCTGTATAATGATGACAATACATTTTAATCTAACCTAATGTGATTAGAATTACCTGGGATAGAGGGAAGATGGGTACTTATGATAGCTTTGAGGTGTGTGTGTGTGTGTAGGTGTGTGTGTGTGTAGGTGAGTGTGTGTGTGTGTGTGTGTGTATGTGTGTGTAAGAAAAGCCAAACAAATTGCCAAATATTGCTGTCTCAGCTATTATTGGCAGCTTAGCCACGTGGAGAAGGAGGTGCTATGTGTACCCTTAAAGGAAAACTCCAACATTTTGGGAAATTAGCTTATTTAACATCTTCCCTGGAGTTAGACAAGAAGATACATACCTTTTTTGTCTCTCTGCATGCATTAGGCTTAGGGAACGCCTGCACCGTTAGCGTAGCTTAGCTTAGCTTCATCACTGGAAGTGGGTCAGACCTTTACCCTGAAGTTCCCTACAGTCCCCTACAGTCACGAAATACACTCCAAATACAACTCCAAAACGTTCCTGTAAACATGTTGTGACCTGTGTATTTACCACGTGGAGAAATAAAAGATTATTGAATTCGACGTTTTCTAAGCAGATATACTCTGAACTATTTTTTGCCGAACCACTCCTCTCTGGGCTCAGTGATTTCACGTCACCAGTGCTACTTTCTAACGTGAGGCCAGTGTTTGTTTACATTTTCATTTCATTCAAAGGATCCGAACCGATTGAAGTTATTATGGATACCATGACTGTGGTAAGTTTTAAGGGGCTAGCGTTACACAATAAATGAGTTATAATAATACCACAAGTGTTTTTTTGTATTTTATTTTTTTATTATTTTTTAGATTAGATATACAAGCATTGTTAACAGTGCACATCAAATTAAATCACTGTTTAAATAAATGTCTCATACAAGATAATACCTGCTATCTATTCCCCTACACACATATGCTCTTGCTCGCACCCCCCACCCTGGACCCCCCAATGGATAATCCATCCATTATCATTCGCTCCTAACCAGACACTACCATTATATGCTAGCTTTTATTCTCTCCACCACTTCTAACCACATTGTCAATTTGGATTCATTGAGACACAAAATTCTTGCTGTAGATATTTCTAGATAAATCACATCGAGATATGTAAGAATCCAGACCTTTCGGCAAATTTTTTCCGGTTGAATCCATCGTGATGCTATCAGTTTTTTAGCCACTGTAATACCAGATAAAACCAATCTCTTTAGCTGTGGATGTACTGCATACTCAAAAACATCATTCAGCAGTAATACAGAGGGGTGTACAGGTATATTCAGAATTAAGAGATTTGATAATTGCTGGGTCACTTCTTTCCAGAATATCTTAACTGGTGGGCAGTCCCAGTACATGTGCATAAATGTCCCCTCGTCCCCATTTGTACATAAGGAGCATTTGGAGTCTTGTTTAAGACCCATTCTGTTCAGTCTTATAGGAGTCAAGTATGTCCTATGAATATAGTTAAGATTGATTTGTTGATGGGTTCCTTGATGCAAGTCGAACATTTGCCCAGGCTTCTTGCCAATCAAAATCTATTTCCAGGTCTGGTATATCCCCTCCTCCAAATAGAGTCTAGGTGGAGGGTTTCATACGAGGCCGTTAGTAATTGATGATAAAAATCTGATACAAAACCTCTCGATGTCTCTCTTTCATAGAAACATTTGTGGTATCTGTGGTGTGCAATTGGTATCCTTAATGGAACACCGTGAGACTTCAAACAAAACAATAATTGTGCGTAAAAAAAATATGTGGAACCGGTGAGATTAAATTTTTTTTCTATTTCATCATAACTACAAATACCCTGTTTGTTGAAAACATCTCCTAATGTATGTATGCCTTGCTTTTCCCATCTAGGGAATCTTATAGGTCGTTTTCCAATCAGGAGTGCATTGTTATTGAATAAGGGAGTATGATTATGCCATTTATGTGGGTTAGAATATTTTTTTTGTGTTTCACGCCATATTCGGATCGCATGAATAATTATGGGGCCAAATTTCAGTTCGCATTGCTTAATTGATATTTTGGTGTATACTATGTCCTGCAGTCTCTGTGGTGCTACTATATTTACTTCTAAATTTCTCCAGGATACTGATGCTTGGGGTTCAAACCAGGTTGTCAGTGGTCTTAAAGTGTACGCCTTAAAATAGTGGAAAAAATTTGGAAATGCCATCCCGTCGGCTTTGTTTCTCTGTGCGGTGGATCTTTTTATACGTGGTGGTTTGTTATTCCAAATAAATGTATATGCGGAAGAGTGTAATTTTTTCCAGTAACCATCTGGAGGGGGTAACGGAAGCATTGAGCTGCTGATGTAAGACATCCATCTTAACTATTGAAACCCGTGCCTGTACTGAGTTTTTAAGTTTTGACCACCTGTCAAAGTCGTATTTTATTTTATTTTGGATTTCTATGTAATTGTGTTTCACCGTTTGGCTTATGGTAGGGAATACTTCAACTCCCAAACATCTAAAGTGTTTAACCATTGGTATTTCTTCTGGAAGACTTGTATTCTTTGCAGGGGCGTTCAGTGGAAGGAAAGCCGACTTTGGCCAGTTTATCTTAAATCCTGATAGGTCGCCAAAGTCATTAATCAACTTGAGAAGATGAGGCATTGCGGTGTTAGGGTTTTGCATGAACAGTATTACGTCGTCCGCATATAGACTAATTTTGTGTTGTGTGCCCTTGATTACAATTGGTTCTATGAGTTGGGATTGTCTTATATATTGTGCTAAAGGTTCTAGTGATAAATCGAATAGTCCGGGACTAAGAGGGCAACCCTGTCTAGAAGAGCGTGATACCGGAAATATTCCGGAGGTGATTATACCTGTTGTAATCATGGCCGATGGGTCTTTGTATAATACTTTAATCATATCAATGAATCCTTTTCCTAACCCCATCCTTTCTAATACTGCCCATAGATACGACCATTCCAGCCTATCAAAAGCTTTCATTGCATCCAGGGACAGCATCGCCTTGGGTGTGGTGTCGTCCTTGCTGGCATCTAGTACGTATAGTAATCGTCTTATGTTGTCAGTGATCAAACGGTTTCTTATGAAGCCAGTTTGATCCGGATGAACTAAAGACGTCATATGCTTTTGAAGTCTGATGGCTAATACCTTAGAGAACAGTTTGATATCGGTTCCGAGGAGGCTTAAGGGTCTATAACTACCTCACTCGGTGGGGTCTTTGTCTTTTTTAAGGAGGACTGTTATGAGTGCAATATTGTCGTTCTTATGAAAGTTCCCCTCCTTGACTGAGTATAAAATCATATTAAGTAATAGGGGTCCAATTATGTCCCAACATGAGAGGTACATTTCTGGTGGGATACCGTCTCTTCCAGGAGCCCTACCACTTTGCATTTCGGATATGGCCTTCCTGAGTTCCTCTAGTGTGATTGGTGTTTCTAACTGTTTAGCATCATCCTCTGAAAGTTTGGGGAGGTTAATTTGATTAAGATATGTGTCCATTTTGTTTTGATCGAAGGTCGTTTCTGATTTATACAAGTTGGAGTAGAATTCTTTGAATGTCCACAAGTGTGGATTCACTCACCCAAACCCTGTAGCCGTGCATCGCAGTCACGAAAGGGGCTAACTAGGTCGATAGTCAAGCAACGTTATGTCCTATTCATCAATCTCACAATATTCGCTAACGTTAGACAGATGGAATACACAGCCTTCCATCTAAAAACATGAATGAAAACTTACCACAGTCATTTTGGAGTGTATTTCGTGACTGTAGGGGACTGTAGGGAACTTCAGGGTAAAGGTCTGACCCACTTCCAGTGATGAAGCTAAGCTACGCTAACGGTGCGGCCGTTCCCTAAGCCTAATGCATGCAGAGAGACAAAAAAGGTATGTATCTTCTTGTCTAACTCCAGGGAAGATGTTAAATAAGCTAATTTCCCAAAATGTTGGAGTTTTCCTTTAAGTGTTCATTGCTACTTGGCCCCGATACATTTGATTCCCTGTTTATGTAATATAATTTGTGGAACCAAATAAAGTATTAAAGTGTGTGTGTGCGTGTGTGTGTGTGTGTGTGTGTGTGTGTGTGTGTGTGTGTGTGTGTGTGTGTGTGTGTGTGGGGGTGTGTGTGTGTGACGTGTGTGTGTGTGTGTGTGTGTGTGTGTGTGTGTGTGTGTGTGTGTGAGTGTGTGTATGTGTGTTCTTAAGGTCCCCCAAGTTTGCTCGGAATTTGCCAAATCTACATTTTCCTATAGCTCATGGAATGACCTCCGACCGACGCGCTCTAAAGATGGAGATTCTGCCCTCTGTTGCGTCGAGTTCAGGACCTTCATCTCTTTAACCGCCGTCCGTCAAGTTGTACCTGTTTCAGTTGATTTCTTTGTTTGTCCTCGTTTATTCTTGACATGTTGTCGTGGTTTGAAATTACATGTTATTTTTACGACGCATGCACGCGCGCGCGTGTGTGTGTATATACAGTATATATATATATATATATATATATATATATATATATATATATATATATATATATATATATATATATATATATATATATATATATATATATATATACAATAGGCCTGCTGCTGTACTGAGTGACAGTGATGTTTCTAAAGGTAAATAAATAGATAACCCAACAGCCATCACACCACATTTCATTGTGCCTCACTGAGATAAATCCCTGTATATCTTCTTGGACATTTACATTTAACTATAGGTATACCTTCCTGGACATTTAACTGTATACCTTCCTGGACATTTAACTACAGGTTTATCTTCCTGGACATTTAACTATAGGTATACCTTCCTGGACATTTAACTATAGGTATATCTTCCTGGACATTTAACTATAGGTATACCTTCCTGGACATTTAACTATAGGTATATCTTCCTGTACATTTAACTATAGGTATATCTTCCTGGACCATTTTACTATAGGTATATCTTCCTGGACATTTAACTATAGGTATACCTTCCTGGACATTTAACTATAGGTATATCTTCCTGGACATTTACATTTTACTATAGGTATATCTTCCTGGACATTTACATTTTACTATAGGTATATCTTCCTGGACATTTAACTATAGGTATACCTTCCTGGACATTTAACTATAGGTATACCTTCCTGGACATTTAACTACAGGTTTATCTTCCTAGACATTTAACTATAGGTATATCTTCCTGGACATTTAACTATAGGTATATCTTCCTGGACATTTAACTATAGGTGGTAAGAGCCGGCAACTGCACCTCCTCATCCATCACGCTCAACATAGGGGCCCCCCAGGGCTGTGTTCTGAGCCCCCTCCTCTACTCCCTGTACACACATGACTGCGTAGCACAGCGGAACAACAACACCATCATCAAATTTGCTGATGACACAGTAGTGGTGGGCCTGATCTCTGCCAACGACGAAAGGGCCTACCTGGAAGAGGTAGAGAACCTGTCACAGTGGTGTCAGGAGAACTGCCTCTCCCTGAACGTCAGCAAAACAAAAGAGATGATTGTGGACTTCAGGAGGTCGGGGGTCAAGGACTACAGCCCCCTCAGCATCGACGGGGCACCAGTTGAGAGAGTGAACAGTTTCAAGTACCTCGGAGCCCACATATCCGAGGACTTGACATGGACCACACACATTGACAGTGTTGTGAAGAAGGCACGACAACGCCTCTACTTCCTCAGGCGCCTAAGGAAGTTCCAAGTCAGTCAGAAGATCCTTAGGAACTTCTACTCATGTACAATAGAGAGCATCCTGACCGGCAACATCACCTCCTGGTTTGGGAATAGCACTGCACAAGACCGTAGCAGACTACAAAGAGTGACACGTTCAGCCGAACGCACAATTAGAGGGGGGCTTCCCACCCTCCAGAACATTTACAACAAGCGGTGCAAGGGGAAGGCTAAGAGAATTATTAAGGACTCGAGCCACCCGAACAACTGCCTCTTTGAACTGCTGCCGTCAGGCAAGCGATACCGGAGTCTTATGGCGAGCACAGAAAGACTCAGAAGGAGCTTCTATCCCCAGGCCATCAGGCTGCTAAACGAACAATAATCGCTAAACGAACAATAATCACTATGCAACAACCATCAAATGCACACAGCACACACACCCACACGCACACACACACTCACTCAAACAAACAACACACTGCAGCACCCACTCTCCACACTTTAGATCACACAAACACACTTACACTTTATATTTATTGATAAAGGATTTGCACTACAACTCGTACACCTACTGTGAATTGTACCTAAACTGCACCTTGTCCATTTATGCCTTGCACTATATAGTATTGTATATTAGTACACTGCACAGTATTGTATATTGTATGGTAACTACGTCTACGAACATTGTACATATGTCTAAACTGAACACTGTGACCTCTTTTTTTTTCTTCTAATTTTTACTATGTTTTTATTTCATACTTATCTTGTCATGCACAGTCTCTGGAGCGCAACAGTAAGAAGCATTTTGTACAAAAGTATTCTGTACTTCTGTATGACAACTATTAAAGAAACTTGAAACTTGAAACTTGTATATCTTCCTGGACATTTAACTATAGGTATATCTTCCTGGACATTTAACTATAGGTATATCTTCCTGGACATTTAACTATAGGTATATCTTCCTGGACATTTAACTATAGGTATACCTTCCTGGACATTTACATTTAACTATAGGTATATCTTCCTGGACATTTAACTATAGGTATATCTTCCTGGACATTTACATTTAACTATAGGTATACCTTCCTGTACATTTAACTATAGGTATATCTTCCTGGACATTTACATTTAACTATAGGTATACCTTCCTGGACATTTAACTGTATACCTTCCTGGACATTTAACTACAGGTTTATCTTCCTGGACATTTAACTACAGGTTTATCTTCCTGGACATTTAACTATAGGTATACCTTCCTGGACATTTTACTATAGGTATACCTTCCTGGACATTTAACTATAGGTATATCTTCCTGGACCATTTAACTATAGGTATACCTTCCTGGACATTTTACTATAGGTATATCTTCCTGGACATTTAACTATAGGTATATCTTCCTGGACATTTAACTACAGGTTTATCTTCCTGGACATTTAACTATAGGTATACCTTCCTGGACATTTACATTTAACTATAGGTATATCTTCCTGGACATTTAACTATAGGTATACCTTCCTGGACATTTAACTATAGGTATATCTTCCTGGACCATTTAACTATAGGTATATCTTCCTGGACATTTTACTATAGGTATACCTTCCTGGACATTTAACTATAGGTATATCTTCCTGGACATTTAACTATAGGTATATCTTCCTGGACATTTACATTTAACTATAGGTATATCTTCCTGGACATTTAACTATAGGTATACCTTCCTGGACATTTACATTTAACTATTGGTATATCTTCCTGGACATTTACATTTAACTATAGGTATATCTTCCTGGACATTTAACTATAGGTATACCTTCCTGGACATTTAACTATAGGTATATCTTCCTGGACATTTAACTATAGGTATATCTTCCTGGACATCTACATTTAACTATAGGTATATCTTCCTGGACATTTACATTTTACTGTATAGGTATATCTTCCTGGACATTTAACTACAGGTATACCTTCCTGGACATTTACATTTAAATTTAACATTTTACATTTAACATTTTACTGTACATTTTACTTGT
>NC_140168.1:180525438-180682938 GCF_963971535.1 Notolepis coatsorum | reverse complement strand
ACCAGCTACACATTGACATCTACCTAGCGAATGAACACTCAAAACTGACTGAGCTAACATACAACTTTTTCTGTGTTGTCTCTTTCACTGCAAAAAAGATACCCATGTACATGTCGAAATACTTCCCAAAGGTCAGTGAATTCCACGTCCACAACACCAGAGGGAGTTTCACAAATCATGTTCAACCCAGATTCGGCTCTAAGGGACTACACACGTTTCGCAATTATGCCACAACAATGTGGAACGCTCTACCCACAGCCGTAAAATAATGTGAATCCCTACCCTCCTTCAAAACCGCTCTCAAAGAGCACCTACGGGTGGCTGCAATTAGAAACTGGCCCCGGTAAATGTTTATTGTCTCTTTTTCTCACACAGTACTGTATATTTGTATTGTATGTCATAAATGTCTTGATGAATTGAAAATGGAGGACCCTGATGTAAACAAGACGAAAGACTTTTTCTGGTCTGCATCCTCTTAGCAGTTGTTTGTATTGAGCCGTACTGTATTGTACCCATTCTGCAATCTGTTTATAAAGTTTTCAATCAATCAATCAAACAGGCATTTTAAGCCTAGATTGACTCTATATTCTATATTTGGAACAATAATCTTCATTTTAAGACTAAATCATTTTTTTGTATTCAAATCTTTCTATTAGAAGTCTTTCTCTTTTGAACCTCCTCTGTAGACCTCAGGGGAGAGAGTTATATTGTTATACAAAGGGCCTTCTGTGAAGCCTTAGCCTCAGACAAGGTCAAGAGAAGCTTTCTAATCCACTATCAATTATAACTGAAATGTAATATACTATCATCTGAATATGATCAAATATCATTTTGAAAGTGGTTGGTCAAATGTCTACCATACACGACAGGAAGATGGGCGGAGATGCCCACAGAGTCAGGTGATTTGTGGGACAGTACCAGATCACGTACATGAACTGAATAATGACATACTTCTCACAGCCACAGATTAATTATCCCAACAGGTGTGTGTGTGTGTGTGTGTGTAAGCAGTAGGCAAGTATTAAACTACATTTATCTGAACCCATCAGTTACTACTAGTTACTTTGAAGAAAAAGATTTTGCATAGAAAACGTGGCAAGAATTTATGAAGATTATGTACTTTCCCATTTGAAGCCTGTCAACTTCAAGAGGACATAATCAGAGCAGCATAACTGGACCACATACCACTTTAACATAACCTTTAATCAGAGAAGAATAACTGGACCACACACCACTTTAACATAGCCTTTAATCAGAGCACACATAACTGGACCACATACCACTTTAACATGACCTTTATATGTCAATGGATCAAGGGTTGAATCCTCTCAAGCACTGGAATACGCAAATGTCACATAGAATGCAAACCTTTACTTCAGATACTTAAGTACATTCAATAGCGAATACTTCTCTACTTTTACTTAAGTAGAATTTGAATGGAGGACTTTTACCAGAATGCTCATTTATCTGGATATTTCTACTTTTACTTAAGTAAAGGAACTGTGTACCTCTTCCACCACTGGCAGTAGGTTGTATTATGTTATGCACAAAACCCATGCAGATTAGGATCTCTACTTCCTCCCTGTGTTAAATCCCTGTTCAAGCTGTGACAACCTGCGTCTTGGAACGCGTCCAGATGGAGCGCTGCAGTAACCCACAGTCTGAGTGTCTGTCTGTGTGAGTGAGTGAGTGTCTGTGTGTGTATGGGTGTGTGATAAGCAGTGGTGGAAGAGGTACACAGCTGCCCAGCCTCCGATATGCTTGCCCACTAGCCTGACTGTCCTGATTGTGATTATGTGGTTATGTGATTATGATTATTATGTATATGTGTGCCTGCCATATGTGTGCCTGCCCATACGGTGCTTATACATGTATGGGCTTTGATTTGTCCCTGTACACTGTTTTTTTAATCAAATCATTTTTTTATCAAATAAACTGAGTAAACTAAACTAAACTAAACTTTACTTAAGTAAAAGTAGAAATACCCAGATAAAGTAAAAGTATGCATTCTACATAACGTTTGTGTGTTCCAGTGCTTGGGAGCATTCGAGCCTCGAGCCATTGACCTCTAAAATGCATGTTAAAGTGGTATGTGGTCCAGTGATGCTGCTCTGATGAAAGGTTATGTTAAAGTGGTATGTGGTCCAGTGATGCTGCTCTGATGAAAGGTTATGTTAAAGTGGTATGTGGTCCAGTGATGCTACTCTGATGAAAGGTTATGTTAAAGTGGTATGTGGTCCAGTGATGCTACTCTGATGAAAGGTTATGTTAAAGTGGTATGTGGTCCAGTGATGCTACTCTGATGAAAGGTTATGTTAAAGTGGTATGTGGTCCAGTTATGACGCTCTGATTATGTCCTCTTGAAATTGACAGGCTTCAAATGTGAATTATATAATCTGTATACATTTTTGCCATGTTTTCTATGCAAAATCCTTTTTCTTCAATGTAACTAGTAACTCATGGGTTCAGATAAATGTAGTGGAATAAATAGTACAATATTTTTGGAGTTGAACCGGCTTAACCGGTGTGTGTGTGTGTGTGTGTGTGTGTGTGTGTGTGTGTGTGTGTGTGTGTAGGTGTGTAGGTGTGTGTGTGTGTGTGTGTGTGTGTGTGTGTAGGTGTGTGTGTGTGTGTGTGTGTGTGTGTGTGTGTGTGTGTGTGTGTGTGTGTGTGTCCAGCAGCAGCACGTCGACAGTAATGGGCTTAACAACAGAGGAGGTGGATTTGACGAGAAGCAGGGAAGGCTGTGAGCTGGTATGATTGCATTGTTCTGATTGGCCGACTGACCCTCTTATTTCCCCCGCTTTCATCGCCGTCCAAGCGGCCAAAACGGCTAAACAGCTAAACGGCTAGCGTTGAGTTCCAACACGATTACGCAGACCGCGCGTCCCCATCTGATTTCTGCTCCCGCCTCCGCTGACGTCAACGCGACCTGTTGGATTCTACCGGTCCGCCCATGACGGGACCCTTCACGGGGAGACGAGCCATGCAGGAGCAATGGAAGGAGGAACGGCAATTTAGATCAAGCCCTGCCCTCTTTTCTTGATCCTCCAATCGCAACGGTTGCTTCCAAGGGAGGAAACGGTCGTGCCTGGAGGATCTAGAAAAGAGGGCGGGGCTTTGATAGGCCAATTGGACGCCTCTGGCGACAGAATCAAATGTCACAGAATCACTGAAATGGACTGAAGCTGAATTTAACATTCTTAAGGACGTGATTTTAAGCTCTGTAGGCTCTGTAGGCTCTGTAGGCGTGGAGCTGCACTCAGACAGGGTTAAGCTGAGCCAGCTAATATAACAGCATTATCAGCACGGGGATCTGCAAGTGGCCAAAAGTTCACTTCTAATCCTAATTCCTCTATTTGTGTCTGTGTGTGTGTGTGTGTGTGTGTGTGTGCCTGTATGTGCATGTGCGTGCGTGTGTGCGTGTGCCTGTGTGTGTGTGTGTGCGTGCACGTGCGTGCGTGCGTGTGTGTCTGTACTACTACTGTACCATACGCCATAAAACTTTTTGTCTACTGTTCAAGGAAAATCAGTGATTGTGTGAGTCAGCTGACCAAACGTGTCACTCTCTCGCTCTCTCTCTCTCTCTCTCTCTCTCTCTCTCTCTCTCTCTCTCTCTCTCGCTCTCTCTCTCACACATGAGTAGGAGTGAGCTGAATAAATGACCTGTCCAAGGACATCGCCTGCTTCAAACGAACTAACCGTGAGTACAGTGGAGTGATCAAAGGTGTACAGGATATGGTTTAGGGCTCTGGAAGGTCCTAAGATTGAGATGACGTGAACATTCCCCTCCGAACCCCCAGTGTGAATCTAAATCTAATCAGTCTACGAATTGGATAAGGGATGGACAAGACGATTTACAAGCAGTGTAATGCGCATTATAAGATTTATGCGACCAATTAAGCCCCCCCCATGCACTCACACACACACACACACACCCACACACTCACACACACACACACACACACACACACACACACACACACACACACACACACACACACACACACACACACACACACACACACACACACACACACACACACACACACACACACACACACACACACACACACACACACACCACACACAGGGGTACTTTTCAACATTGGAGTTTTCAAAGAAAACCTAGAAATAATCCCATAGCACTTTCACCCTACTTTTCTCATTTATGTGGAATGGCCTTGTTGTGTTCCTAAATTGGTGCTAAATCAGGTCCAAATCTTGCTGAACCTGTTTTATCCAAGACCCTGGAGACATGGAGGCTGTTCTGGAAAATGAAATGTAAATTTATTGAAATAGAACCTTGTAATACCAGTGAGTTGAAATTACAGACCGAAGCCTGTTCAAAATAAACACATTCTGAAATAAATGCAGTAAAATTAGCAGTTTTGACTGCTTATACTTACGAGCATAGGACATTTGGATGCACAATTAAACGTAAAGGAACACGCCAACATTTGGGGAAATGAGCTTACCGTCTTCTCCAGAGAGAGAGACTGTGCGTTCAGTAGAAAGCTATCGGGCTGCACGTTAGCCTATCTTAGCACAATGAATGGAAGCGGACATAGCCGGTTAGCCTAGGCATTGTCGAACTAACACCTCTCCCGAAGGCTAACCGGTCATGTCCGCTTCCATTCATTGTGCTAAGCTAGACTAACAGGCAGCCAGATAGCTTTCTACTGAACGCACAGAGAGGAAACTGGTATCTATATTCTTGTCTTTCTCTGGAGAAGACGGTAAGCTAATTTCCCAAAAAGTTGGCATGTTCCTTTAAGCTCAGGTAGTCTGAGGATCACATAGCTTCCTATATGAGGTTCTACACCAACTGGGCCTTCCGTGTCGAGGGAATAGGACTCAGGTTTAGAGTGTAAAGTGTAAATTCAACCTCTCTCTGGCCTTGTGAGATGCTTACTCACAAGGAAACTTCACTTCGCTGAGGCTGTAACTGTTTTTATTGGTATTTGGACTTTGAGCAGGTCTTTGAAAATGCACATGCTCTATCTCTCTCTTTCTGTCTATCTATCTCTCTGTCTCTCTGTTTCTCCGTTTCTCTCTCTCTCTCTCTCTCTCTCTCTCTCTCTCTCTCTCTCTCTCTCTCTCTCTCTCTCTCTCTCTCTCTCTCTCTCTCTCTCTGTGCCTCTCAGAAACACCCTTGGGAATGCACTTTCTCCTTTCCTCCAGTTGCCATAGAAACACGTGAGTGAGTCATCCCTTTTTTTCCTCCATTCCACCAAGGTCAACCGGGAAACCACACAGTCACTGGACCCACCTGGCCGACCCACAGCTCACGTGTGTGTGTGTGTGTGTGTGTGTGTGTGTGTGTGTGTGTGTGTGTGTGTGTGTGTGTGTGTGTGTGTGTGTGTGTGTGTGTGTGTGTGTGTGTGTGTGTGTGTGTGTGTGTGCGTGTGTGTGTACAGTATATCAATAAACTTCAGATTCAATCTATCATCTTCTCCTGTTATCTCTATGTGTTTGCTGTTGGCATGGAAATTGCCACTCTCTCTGCCCTTGGCCGACCTCAACGAATCCTCTCCGGTGCAGTTGTATTTGTTTGTGAGTTTCTATGTCTGCCAAATTGTCTGCAATTACTGTCATAAAGTTGTGCAAGTATGCCCCGACGCCAGCGTTGCCAAATTAGAAGAAGCCTAATAGCCTCCTTGATTATACAGCCACATCTGGGTCAATCCGAGTTATCAAGTTTATAGTTTATGATCACGGTGTGAACGGGTTTTTGCTACTGGGGGTGCGCGGGAAGCCACGGGCCTTGTTGTGACTGTACCAGGTGTTGAAATCCTGACGGCCTCTCTCGGGTCGATCTGGGTTACTTACAATCCATTCATAAACATCTAGATATCCGGGTAATCCCATTAGCGGAGGCAGGAGCAGGTCTGGGCTACAAAGACGATGATGAAAGGCTACTGATGACCGCAGCGCCGAGAGCTGATAGAGGGGGGAGTCCAGAACGTCTTGTGTTGTCACACAACAGGTTCCATCACACACCACTAACACCCAGATCAATTATTTAATAAATGTAATGTTGCAGTTAGACCTTGTGTTACTACCTACTACCAAGCCACACTATCATTCTAAGCTTGACGCCTGATGAATTCAACCCTATAAAAGCTGATCTGTGGTCAGTCCCACACATGAACAACTCTGCTGCATCTAAATCAGCCCACTTGTCTTGGAATCTGACCCTGGTGCTGCTCTATTTCCTGCCTGGGATACAGTGCATCAGTGGCCAACTACACAAAGCAAACAGGTGCCTTTTTAGAGTCAACAACACAAAGGGCCCATAGACAGATGGAGAGATTCTATACACACTGAACTTCACTGCTTACAGAACCTCCATCTCTCCCCCCCCCCCTATATCTCTCTCTTTCTCTTTCTCTCTCTCTCTCTCTCTCTCTCTCTCTCTCTCTCTCTCTCTCTCTCTCTCTCTCTCTCTCTCTCTCTCTCACACACATTCTCTCTCTCTCACACGCGCACCTACTGTAATACACGTGCACACTCTCTCTCTCCCCCCTCTCTCTCTCTCTCTCTCTCTCTCTCTCTCTCTCTCTCTCTCTCACACACATTCTCTCTCTCTCACACGTGCACCTACTGTATACACGTGCACACAAGCGCATGCATGTACACACACACACACACAGTCACACACACACACACTCACTCACTCACTCACTATCTCCCAGTTATGCGCACACACTCACTGTAAAAGCTGAAATCAATCAAAGGCACATTACAATAGGTGTGTGTGTAGTGTGTGCGTGTGTGACGTGTGTGTGTGCGCGCGCGTGCGTGCGTGTGTGTCAGGAAAGAACATGCAAGGCACGGTGGTGGTTAATTATAGTCTAGACACTCACCGACAATAATTCCGCAGGCGCTTACAAGCCCAATCTCCTTCTTGAGGGCCACTCCACCTCCGGAGTCGTCTTTCCCGGCGGAGTCGGCGGCAGCATCCCCGCCAGAGCCGGAGCCCGACGCGCTGCCCCCCCGTTGCCTGGGACCGTCGTCCGTCATGTTGATGGTTGAAGACAGTAGAGGCTGTTTCTATATGCTTGCCACACAGCACTTGTGCTGCTGTCTGTCTGGCTGTGCCCTCAATCAACTGGGCGCTGACTGAGCGAGCGGAACGAGCCGTTCACTCAAACGCGATACAGTAGTATACAAAATAATAATAATTAATGAATAAATTAAAAAATAATTAAGTTAATTGTTGCAGTGAGTACGTGCACACAGTGACCGTAATAATCTATAGGTTTCACTGCTGCAACAACACTATATATAACAATAGAAAAAAACGATTAAGTGCACTCTACTGTAAACGTCCAACCCTGCTTTGTCTTGTACAAGCGTTATTGTAATTGCTTGTAACGAATGACCAAGGACCTACACTTTCTAGTGTGATCAACAGAAGAAGTGCATCACCAAGCTGTCAGTGCTCCCGGTAGGTGCTGCTGCTGGTCTGCACTGTCAGGTGGCACTTGTACTCACAGTACATGCCGATCCAGTCAAATTAGCATGAAGCACGGGTAGCGTATTCCAGTGACATTCTGCGACGTAATAAAAAGAAGAAATATCTGTCCTTCTTTTCTTTGGGTGTCAACAACAACAACAACAACAACAAAACCCCGCTCTCACTGTGTCCTTGTTTCAGGTGTGAGCTCGACACCCAGGAGCATCCTTCTTCACAAGCAGCTCCAATATGAGCGAACCTCAAAGACGTGAAAACATGCCGTCCTTAAAGGTCTTCCGGATACGAGTAGTAAGTTATAAATAGTGGAGAAGTGTTTGAGTCGGCAGTGGAGAAGTTGTGTTTAAGTAAAATATACATGTACCCCCTTCATACGAGTACAGTAGGACCGCCTCTTCATAACGCCCCCTTCTCTTCTCTGCTTCTTGCCTTGTTTTCCCACTTGCCATGGACCCTCCCTCTTTTTTGCCGGCTATCAGCTGTTCCTCACAACCCCCCCCCCCCCTCCCTAATAGGGATGCTGTGTTTTGTCAGGAAAAACAGCCCTTAGATAGCTTAGATTGTGGCTGCCTGAATGAATGAATGAATGAATGAATGAATGAATGAATGAATGAATGAAAACTTTAACAGATTGCAGAATGGGGTACAATACAGTACAGCTCAATACACACAATTGTTAAGGGGATGCAGACCAGAGAAAGACGTTTGTCTTGTTTGATTGATTGATTGATTGATTGATTGATTGATTCATTCATTGAAAAGTTTATTAACAGATTGCAGAATGGGTACAGTACAGTACAGCTCAATACACACAATTGTTAAGGGGATGCAGACCAGAGAAAGACTTTCGTCTTGTTTACATCAGGGTCCCCCATTTTCAATTCATCATAACATATATGACCTCTGAGCAGGTCCTGCATTATTATTATTATTATTATTATTATTATACATGATTGATTGATTGATTGAAAACTTTATTAACAAATTGCAGAATGGGTACAGTACAGTACAGCTCAATACATACAATTGATTAGGGGATGCAGACCAGAGAAAGACTTTCGTCTTGTTTACATCAGGGTCCCCCATTTTCAATTCATCGTAACATATATGACATATATGACATACAGATAGACAGTACTGCTACATCTATACATTTATGACATACCAGATTTGCAAATACAGTACGGTTTGTGATACGAAAAGAGTCCAGAAAAAACTGTACACTGTACATTGGAATACTGACAAAGCCATACTTGGTCATTTACTGTACAACTGGGTTAGGACATTTGTAGGGGCCAGTTTCGAATTGCAGTCTCCCGTAGGTGTTCTTTGAGAGTGTTTTTGAAAGTGGGTAGTAGTTGTTTACATCAGGGTCCCCCATTGCCTGTCTCTCTCTCTTACACACACAAACACACTCACACGCGCACACAATAAAAATAATTTCACAAATACAGAATAGAATAAAACGTAACAAAGAAACATCAACAATAAAACGTAAATTAAAGCCTGTAAAGTCTGAGTCTTGAGATGGAGGGAGGAGGATGATCAGACGAGATTGAGGAGGCGGGTCTTGAGGGCCTGTTTATGTGAACTATGGGGACATTATAGACTTACATGCATCCTGTAACTAACCCTAACCCCAACCCTAACCCTAGCGGTATGCGGGAATGGCTATGCCATTTTGAGAAAGGAGAAGAGGAATAAACTCTCTACGAGACACACGGAGGAACCCGGCCATTCACATCAATGGACACATGTGGACGAACTAGAAGAAATAACAAATTCTAACCTTAAGCATTTTGATGACAAACAGCAGAGAGGGTAGGATAATTTAACTGAATAATACTTGTGTACATAATTTTGAAGTGTTGTGTAAATCTTAAAAGCAAAAGTAGTTTCACTCAGCTGACAGAGACTGGAGGTGTGGCCATTGTGTATGCTTTTGTTTTGCTGATTGCCCATCCAGACAGGTTTTTCTGTTAAATACCATCTTTTTCTGTGTGGGAATCATTTTGATGACAAACAGCAGAGAGGGTAGGATTATTGATTTAACTGAATAATACTTGTGTACATGAACATTGTTACTCAGCTGATAGAGTTGTGCCCTTCCTGCTGACTTGTCGTACAAAACTTGTAAGTCGCTTTGGATAAAAGCATCAGCTAAATGACTAAATGTAAAATATAATGTTAAGCATCGCATCACATTGTAAATTTTTCACACATACACATACACACGCACACACACACACACACCAAAAGGTTCTAATATCACACACACAACAAAAAGTTCTAATACCGCACACACACACACTTTCTCTCTCTCTCTCTCTCTCTCTCTCACACACACACACACACACACACACACACACACACACACACACACACACACACACACACACACACACACACACACACACACACACACACACACACACACACACACACACACATCTGTGTATTGATCGTGTATTGATCGGTGTATTGTATTGATCGGTATATTGTATTGATCGTGTATTGTATTGATCGGTATATTGTATTGATCAGCGTATTGATATACTGTATACTTCCAGCTGAAACAAGTGCTAAATGATTCAGACCACTGCACCTAGAATAACTGTGTGTGTGTGTGTGTGTGTGTGTGTGTGTGTGTGTGTGTGTGTGTGTGTGTGCACAATGCACAGACCAGCGACACCTGTACAGAGTGTATAAAGGGACACCATGCCGCCACGTTTTGACGGCTGCCGGTACAGTGAGTCAGTTTTATGAGCCAGCCACGTTGGCAGGTAGCCAACGTGTGTTTGATCATTATCAACTCTAAAAGGTTCTTTGGCGGCAAAGTAATGCTAAAGACTGAAAGCACTTGGCTCTCTGCCAGTAGACCCAACACACGGTTGACTGTGTATAACTATTTTCATGGATTTATTTATCTAATATTTCTTCAACCAGGTAAATCTTACTGAGATAAAATAATAATAATAATCTCTCCCTTTCAAGGTCGAGCTGGCCAAGAAGTCAACAGCTCACGTGTTACATTTCATCATTCAAGTTCAAGTTTTGTTTTATTTGTCACATGTAAGGTACGTTATAGTGAACTGCTTGGTTCTGTATGACCCTCCTGAGATTGTGCTTCATACAGTAAAAACTAAAAGAATAAATACCAAACACTATACAAAATATACAACATACAAAACTAAAATGTATGTATGCTCAAATGAGGTAGAAGAGGTAGTGCAAATCTGTTTAGGAATAAATACATAACATATGGTGTAATGTGTTAAACAAATTTGTTTAAAGTGAAATAGTTAAAGGTGAACGTTTAAAGTGAGTGTGTGCATGTGGATGTTGTGTATCGCATTTAGCCGGTTGTTGGAGGCTAACACACTTGAGACGTGTTGAAGAATCCGTGTGGTGGTATTGTGGCGTTTCTTTGACTCCACTGTGGAAGAGCCGGAGAGAGAAAGTCCTCTAGATGGTGTTGGAGTGACCTTGATGTTACTACACAGTCTGAATGCTAATGTCTGCCCAGGAGTACAAGGCGTGGCTGACAGGCTGCTCTTTGTATCCCTTGATCGGATTGATTATCCACCTGTGTGTGTGTGTGTATGTGAGGGGGGTGTTGAGTTTATGTGTTATATATGATTGCAAGTAACTGCTTAACTGTTCCACAAGAGGGCGCTATAGGCGCAAGGAGACGTAGCTATTGTAGCTGACGTCAGGTAAGAGGGTATTTAAGGGATTGTTCCCTCCCCCTCTGTCTCTTCCTCCGTCGCCTCTCACAGAGAGAAGGTCTCAATGGTGCATATGAAATGTGAATAAACCACGCCGATTAAAGGCTAAAGAGAGGACCTTGTCGTCATGAACCCATTATTGTTGCTCCCCAGGTGACTCTGGGCCCTTTCTCACTCACTGCTCTGTGTCGAATCAGACCCGGCTCGCATCAGAAAAGGGTGTGTCTGTCTGAGTGAGAACGCTGTCCCCCGTCCCCGCCCCCCGCTGATTCGTCCCCGGGGGCGCTGAACCTGGACCGATGAAATAGGTGGTCTCAGGTGCGCGCTAGTGGGGGCGGTTAGGCCTGGCAATTTTGTTTGCCATTGCTATGTCTATACATTGTTCGAATGCATTTATTTCTATTAGACCAGTGGTGCCCAACCAGTCGGCCGTGGTCGACCAGTAGATCAATGACATGCAATATAATTGCCACAAGCGATGGGATAATGTTAGCTTCTGAACAGGCTAGCTAACTAGCGTTAGCCGTTAGCCATTGCTGTATACTATACTTTCTTGTTCGAATGCATTTATTTCTATTAGACCAGTGGTGCCCAACCAGTCGGCCGTGGTCGACCAGTTGATCAATGACATTCAATATAATGCATATAATCGATGCAGCAATGTTACTAGTAAAGGCTAAGCTAACTAGCGTTTAGCCGTTAGCTTAGCGCTATCGTTAAAACGCTCAAAAGCGGACTCTACAACACCATCCATTCGTGATAAAATGGGGTGGGTTATATTGACAAGGCTTGACAACAGAGGTTCAAATATAACTTCATATTTATTGGCAATTTGTTCATTTTATATCCGCATCCAGAGTCCGCAGTTGTGTTAAGACATTCCTGTTTACATTTTCGAACGTGACATCATCGCCTACGGCAAGCGTAAACGCTCAAAAGGCAAACCGTAAACAGAACCCGAAGCGAACCAAGACTGCAGTGTGTACACAAACTAGAGGGGGGAGAGGGGGGGGGGGGTTCGCACTCTGACCCGGAAGGGGGGCGGTACGCGACCGGTACGGACAGAATGAGTGAGTGAGAAAGGGCCCTCTGTCAACAGGGGGGGTCAGGGAACATCGGTGTGACTGTGAGAAACAGAGTGAGAGAGAAAGATAGAGAGAGAGAGAGAAAGAGTTATGGTTAATATACAGTACATAACTGTACAAAAACACAACTGGATGTTTTTGTATAGTATAGTTAGGATAGCATAGTGACATAGAGTATAACTGTATAGTGTATAGTAGTGTACATAGGACTCATTACCTTTTGTATTTTATCTTAGTACTTTATCATGTCTATTTTATTTCTATTCTATTATTATTTGTATTTTTTGCACAATCGAAGCGGGGCATGGCCACCTTCATTTCAATATATGTTTTGTGTATGTATGTGATGAATAAACCTCTTGAATCTTGAATCTTGCTTTGAACCTGAAATTGGTCAGTCCAATGCAATTAGCTTGTCCAATAGACCCCTCTGGGTCCCCATAGAAATAAGAGTGTGACCTTTGACCTATGGTCCTACAACAATACCTCAGTCCCGGGCTCAAAGTGCACCTGGTTACGGTTGATAATGAGTCAAAAAGATATAGAGAGAGGGACCCGTATTCATTTCCTCACGGCCACTAAGGGAATAATCTGCAAATGGATATCATTAGTTTTAAAAGGCTGTGTTCAAGTTTCAAGTTTCAAGTTTGTTTATTATTTGTCACAATAAAATACATAATTCTTTACGGTGAAATGCTTGTTTCTGTGTGAGCCCCTGAGAGTGTGCTTCATACAGTAAAAAAAAAAGTAAGTAAAAAAAGTAATTAAGAAGTAGGTAAAAGAATGTTCAAATATACATATGTACAATAGTGTTTCTTGGTATCGGACTCTACTATCGGGGGAAGTTCTCTTTGGAAGACCTGTGCATCCCTGCTAAAAACACACAAGTGATATTAAGGAAATTGTGCTTCACCGGCATGTCCCATGACCTTAAGGGGGACATCAGATTGGCCAGATAGACCCTATAACCCCGAGCAACTGTTGACTCATGATAGCAGTTATGTAGCCGTTTGCTAATAATCTCTGTAAATAAACCCAGGCACACCAAACACTGTGCTGACTGGACAGGACGACGCGTTTCACCTAAAGGACCTTGTCATTGACCGTATTCACACGGCGGGCATTTTACTCTTCCCATGGGAACAGGGTGTAAAGGAATCTAAACCTGAGCGTGACACGCAAGCAAAATGGCCACCGTCTGAATGGGGGCCATTACACTGACTGACTACCCAAAGGTACCAGTTATACTATAGAGCTGTTGTCCCACTGCAGTGATGACCTGTACCGTACCCCTCGCTGTGTTTGACCCCAGATACTGCCCCCGCCAGTAGGTCACAAATGGAAATGTGATAACTGAATTTGTCTATGCTGAATTTATTGTGCAACAATTTGACACCCTCAGATTAAGAACGATATAAGTCTGTTGTCTTGGCTATTAGCCGACATGCTTTGCAGTCTCTGCTCGCAGCATTCAAGGTAATTTGGAGTGTGGATATGCGTCACCTGATAATAATAAAATTAAATAAATAAAAAAACGTGTAAATGGACACAATACCCGTATGAGATTGAATTACATCACTTTTCTCAAAACATAATGGAGTTATACCACTCCACTCTTCTTCTTATTATTTATTATTATTGTTGTTATTATTGGTCATTGAAAGGAAGAGTTATCCAATTCCATAGTAGAATTCAGTGGTAGGCTCACACACACACACACAGACAGACAGACAGACAGACAGACAGACAGACAGACAGACAGACAGACAGACAGACAGACAGACAGACAGACAGACAGACAGACAGACAGACAGACACACACACACACACACACACACACACACACACACACACACACACACACACACACACACACACCTTAAAGGTGCAGTCAGCGATTCTAATCCTTTTTTTTTGTGGCAAATATCTCCTCATGGTCTGTATAGCTGTCTGTTTTGTGTGTGCTGAAAAAGAAAAACCCTGTGTTCATATACAGACATGGTTCTGTAAATAGTAAACAAATAAAGTGGCTCGGACCAAACCACAACTATCCCACACTATTCCAGCCAGCCAATCAGCTACACGGAACATTTGTGCTTGTGCACAGGATAAGGGGGGAGGGGGGGGGGGGACAGTAAATCTAGCATATGCTAATGTCATGTAAACAAAATATCAACAATCTTTCTCCAGAATCACTGACTCTACCTTTAAGTGCACAAACTCAGTATTACAGAAAGGAGCACTCTGTGGGTCCTCTTCATGCACAGTAGGCGCGCACGGCCACAGGGAAGCGAGTCATTGGACCAAGCTGTAGCCATGAATGACCACATTGATTACCGGACATCGGAATTCATTTCCTTCTTCAGATTTTTTTTTTTTCCACTTTTTTCTCCCATTTTCTATATTTTCTCCCATCCCAATTTCGTATCATCCAATTCAACCCTCCCCTGTCACGGACGCTGTTTCTTGCCTCCCACAAGCCGGCTGCAATGTGGACTAAGTCATACATAGCACAAGTCCCCTCCGGTACTTGAGGTAACAGCAGTCGCATCTTTTCACCTGCGCAGCTCGATCTCTCAGTGGCAAGGAGTAACGCGTGGGAGGCTCACGCTGCCCCCGACACTTCCTGATTCTACTGCGCAGGCGCACCAACCGACCTGTAGGAGTCGCTGTCCACAACGCCCGATCCCCACCCATCAGTTTCCCACCCCCTAATACGGCCAATGTGTATTAGTATGGACGACCAGCTAAACTGAAAGCAAATGTGGAGCACTGGGCTCGAACTGACGAGCCCAGCGTCTCCAGCATTTCGTGGTGAGCGCCTTGCCCACTACGCCACGTAGCCGCCCACCTCCTTCTTCAGAATTTCATGTTTCCATCTGATATAGGTTCTGGATACTTTTTCATCCATTGTTGACCAGATGAATAGAATGTGAGGCTCCCACCTCCCGCCATTTATTCCGCACCGTGTCTGTTTACAGTATAGAATTGGGAAGTCGGGCCAAGAGGAAACAGTTCTATTTTAAGCCAAAATCCCTGTAATTCGAACAAACATCAAAGTGTGAGGAGGAAGGACGTAGTTTTATTTATGAACATGGTTTATTTGGGTTTTCCACACATGAATAAATGTCAAGCAATGTACATAAACAATGAATTAAATAATGCAGTAAAAAAAGAAAGAAAATTAAAACACATTTTCTTTTATAGATAAATGATAAATAAATAGTTATTTTTATTAATGTACTTACAGTGTATTAGGAAAAACAGTGGGTGGGGGGGGGGGGTCTTAATGACATAACAACAGTTATTCTAATCTAACAAGTTGTTCTTCAAATCACGCGTAGTTGATCTAGGGTGATATTGTAGCTCTTTAGAAACACACTTCCTTTTCATGCAGTGATTGAATCCAAATGGCCTCAATCAGCCATTGTTCCCCAGGGATAGATTGTTCCTAAGCACATCCAGAGTTTGTGTTTCACAAAGCCGCGATATCTGATCAAATAAGTCATAGTGATGACGAATGATGGCTTTAGGAAATGGGCTATTTCCACCCCGGTGTTCCAGTCGTGTAGTTTATTTTTTTTTTTATTTTTTTTTAATCTTTTCCCCCCTCCTTTTTCCTCCGTTTTTCTCCCATCCCAATGTTAGTCGTTATGCCAATTCCCAATCCCCTTCCTGGTTGCTGCGCACCTACCCCCTACACTACAGTCAGTCTGGCAGAGTGGAGGCTATCACATGCTTCCTCCGACACATGTGTAGCCAATCAACCGCTTCTTTTCACCTGGCAGCGCGGACTCTCACTGAGAGGGTGTAACTTGTGGAAGGATCACACTCAGGGGTGTAGCTCCAGATTCTGGGCCCCATGAAAGAATGTATTTGTAGGCCCCCAGTGAATGCGAGCGCGCATAAGCGCATGAGCGGATTTTTTTTTGACATTTTTGTATTGATGAAAACGCATAATATGGTTTTTACCTATACATTCGGATCAGCAGTTCAGCACCTGCACTGTTGGTGGGTGAGCCTAGTAAAGGATGTCGCATTGCGTTCATCTTCAATGAATGGACCAATGCAATAGCCTACCAAAGCCCCCCCTCTCTCTCTATATATCTCACACACACACACACACACACACACACACACACACACACACACACACACACACACACACACACACACACACACACACACACACACACACACACACACACACACACACACACGCACACACACACACACACACACACACACACACACACACACACACACACACACACACACACACACACACACACACACACACACACACACACACACACACACACACACACACACACACACACACACACACACACACACACACACACACACACACACACACACACACACTTCAGAAACAAACATAGTATCAATGAGAGCATCAATAATACACCTGAGTGATGTCTAGTAATAATTTTTATTTTAAATTTTTTTTGGGCCCCCCTCCAGTGCTGGGCCCTTGGAATCATCCTAAGCTACCCCCCCCCAAGCTACGCCCCACACTAGTTTCAAGTTTCTTTAATAGTTGTCATACAGAAGTACAGAATACTTTCATACAAAATGCTTCTTACTGTTACGCTCCAGAGACTGTGCTAGACAAGATAGTATCAAATAACATAGTATAGCATGTAGTTTAGAAGAAGAAAATGAGGTCACAGTGTTCGGTATAGACATATGTACAATGTTCTGAGTTACCATATAATATACAATACTATGCAGTGTACTAATGTACAGTACTATATAGTGCAAAGCAGAAATGGGATGAGGTACAATTTAGGTACAATTTACAGTAAGGTGTACGAGTTGTAGTGCAATCCTTCATCAATAAATATAAAGTGTGGGGAGTGGGTGCTACAGTGTGTTTGTTTAAAGTGGGTGTGTGCTATAAAGTGTGTGGAGTGGGTGCTACAGTGTGTTTGTTTAAAGTGAGTGTGTGCGTGTGGATGTGTGTGCTATGTGCGTTTGGTGGTTGTTGTTGTGTAGGGGAGGATCTATGGTGGTTGTTGTTGTGTAGTGTTCATTCATTGTTCGTTTAGCAGCCTGATGGCCTGGGGATAGAAGCTTCTTCTGAGTCTTTCTGTGCTCGCCTTGAGACTCCGGTATCGCTTGCCTGACCGCAGCAGTTCAAAGAGGCAGTTGTTCGGGTGACTGGAGTCTTTAATGATTCTCTTAGCCTTGCCCTTGCAACGCTTGTTGTAAATGTTCTGGAGGGTGGGGAGCCCCCCTCCAATTGTGCGTTCGGCTGAACGTGTCACTCTTTGTAGTCTGCTTCGGTCTTGTGCAGTGCTATTCCCAAACCAGGAGGTGATGTTGCCGGTCAAGATGCTCTCTATTGTACATGAGTAGAAGTTCTTAAGGATCTTCTGACTGACTTGGAACTTCCTTAGGCGCCTGAGGAAGTAGAGGCGTTGTCGTGCCTTCTTCACAACACTGTCAATGTGTGTGGTCCATGTCAAGTCCTCGGATATGTAGGCTCCGAGGTACTTAAAGCTGTTGACTCTCTCAACCGGTGCCCCGTCGATGCTGAGGGGGCTGTAGTCCTTGACCCCCGACCTCCTGAAGTCCACAATCATCTCCTTTGTTTTGCTGACGTTCAGGGAGAGGCTGTTTTCCTGGCACCATCCCGCCAGGACCTTGACCTCTTCCAGGTAGGCCCTCTCGTCGTTGGCAGAGATCAGGCCCACCACCACTGTGTCGTCAGCAAATTTGATGATTGTATTGCTACTCCGCTGAGCCACACAGTCGTGTGTGTACAGGGAGTAGAGGAGGGGACTCAGAACACAGCCCTGGGGGGCCCCTATGTTGAGGGTGATGGATGAGGAGGTGCAGTTGCCTGCTCTCACCACCTGGGGTCTGCCAGTCAGGAAGTCCAAGACCCACTGGCAGAGGTCATAGTTCAAGCCCAGGTCCCTGAGCTTGGCTATGAGTATGGAGGGGACTATGGTATTGAATGCCGAGCTGTAGTCGATGAATAGCATTCTCACATAGTTCCCCTGCCTCTTGTCCAGGTGTGATGCTGCTGTGTGCAGCACATGGGCTATGGCGTCCTCCGTGGACCTGTTGGGGCGGTATGCAAATTGCAGGGGGTCCATGTTGATGGGGAGGGAGGAGCAGATGTAGCCCTTTACTAGCTTCTCGAAGCACTTCATGGCTATGGAGGTGAGAGCTACAGGGCGGTAGTCGTTGAGGCAAGCAGGCTTGGATTTTTTGGGTACAGGGATAATAGTGGACTTCTTCAGGCAGGTGGGGATGACAGCCTGTTCTAAGGACAGGTTGAAGATGTCAGTGAATACTGGGGCCAGTTGGTCGGCACAGACTTTTAGGACGCGGCCGGGGATGCCGTCCGGACCTGCTGCCTTCCTGATATTCACTTTTTTAAAGGTCCGCCTCACCTCATGCTCTGTTACCCTGAACACTGCGCCTCCATCAGCAGCCGACCCCCCCCCCCCCCATTGCCGTGGCTTGTGAGCTGGTGTTGTTATTACCAGCATCAAACCTCGCATAGAAGGTATTGAGGTCATTTGCTAAGGAGATGTCACTGTTCAGTTTGAGGGAGGCGCCTTTGTAGTCTGTCATCGTTTTGAGCCCCTGCCACATAGCTCTAGAGTCAGCTTGTTCAAACTGGAGTTCAATTTTATCCCTGTAGCGCCGTTTGGCCTCTGACACTGTCCTCCTTACGTTGTGTCGCGCCACCTTGTGGTCATTCATGTTGCCTGCCACTAGGCCGTCGTTGTATGCTTTGGTGCGCTCTCTCAGAGCTTCACGGACGGATTTGTCTACCCAGGGTTTTTGATTTGGGTAAACTCTCATTTTGGTACTGGGGATTGTTTCTTCCACCATAGTACAAACATAGTTCAGCACTGTTTCCGTGTAGACATTAATGTTATCTGTGTCGCGGAACACATTCCAGTCTTTGCAGTGAAACGCAGACCGGAGCGTCTCCTCTGACGTCAAATCCCATTTCTGCACCTCTCGCGAGACTACAGGAGTACTTTTGATTCTCTGTTTGTACATTGGTGAAAGAAAGATTGACGCGTGATCTGATTTACCAAAGCCACTATCAGAATGAGCCTTGTAGCCACCTTTAAATTGCGTGTAACAGTGATCTAGGATGTTACCGCCTCTGGTGTTGCAAGTCACATGCTGATAGAAGTCAGGTAATACCTTTCTCAGATTGGCGCTATTGAAATCACCCAGAACCAAAATGGCGGCGTTAACGTTCGCCGCTTGTATTCTATTTACCTCGTCGTGGAGTCTGGAGAGCGCGACGTTGTTCCTGGCTTGCGGTGGAATATACACTCCGATCAGGATGATCGCCGTTAACTCCCTCGGGAGGAAGAAAGGACGACACTTGATGGTTATATATTCCAGGTCTGGGCAGCAGTGGCTCGATAGTTCCTTCACGTTGCCTGGATCGCTCCAATTGTTGTTCAACATGAAGGCTATTCCACCTCCACGCTGTTTGCCGGATTCTGCTGTTCTATCCTTGCGGTGAATGAAGAAGTGTTCGGCTGGTTGGATAGCGTGGTCTGGGACTTCTGGCGCCAGCCACGTCTCGATGAAGCAGAGAACGTTACAGTCCCTAACGTCTCTCTGGAATTGAATCCTTGCTCGGATGTCGTCTAGTTTATTGTCTATTGATTGTACATTGGCTAGCAATATACTGGGTAGTGGTGTCCTGTGCCGCCTGGTTCTCAGCCTGTTACGGACTCCAGCTCTCTTTCCTCGCCGTCTGGGTCCTTTGTCTCTGGGGGTGAGATCCGGTCCTGATGTCCTCAAGATCTCAACAGGCCATTGTTGCGGTTCAGAGAGCTGATCCAGTGAGTAATCCAGTCGGTAAGTTTCCCGTAATCCAATGTCTATAAGTGACTGACGGTCATACACATTAAATGCACCTACTGTTGGTACAGACAAAACTCTTAAAACTATAAATATTAACAAAAGTATGCACAGTCTCGACGGAGCGCACAGACAGGCAGCCGGTAGATCCTTTCCTCGCTGAGCAGGCCCCCCGACCGAACTGTAGGAGTCGCTGTTTACAACGACCAGGACCCACCCACCAGCTTTCCCACCCCTAACACTCCCAATTGTGTTAGTATGAACGACCAGCCAAGCTGGTAGCAATGCCGAGAGCTGGGCTGGAACCCAGCATCTGCTGCACTAGTGGCGAGCGCCTTGCCCACTGCACCACTTAGCCGCGTGTAGTTTAATTTCTAATCGTGTTAACAAAACTCTCTGTCCTGATCTCATCTCTGTCGGGACAAAAGTCATCAAGATCAAGATGTTCTCACAATGTTCAAGAAGAGAGAGACTGCAATGATCTAGCAACAGAGCGGGATCGGGGTGGTTGGTCCTGAGAGGTCCTGGGGTGGGGGGTGGGTTTAGGGGAAGCTGTGTCTTTTAGCTCTAGTGATGGTTCATTATTTTTATTATTATTACTATATATATATATTATTTTATTTATTCCTTACATTATTCTTTACATTATTTATTATTGTGTTATGGTATGTCTTGTTATATGTTGTTATATGTTCTAATGTAAAATAAAAAATATTTGATCCAAAAAAAAGGAAGAGAGACTGCATTTACAGAGATCACAGATCACAGACGACCTGCTATCTGCCTCTGTTTCAGGTGGGTGGTACATGAGCTGCGTGTGTGTGTGTGTGTGTGTGTGTGTGTGTGTGTGTGTGTGTGTGTGTGTGTGTGTGTGTGTGTGTGTGTGTGTGTGTGTGTGTGTGTGTGTTTGATCAGTCTACTGGAGCGTTTGACTGAGGAGATAAGGCCTGAGGATGCGTGCTAAAACCTTGGAGATGAAAGACTGATGTGGAGTTGGTGTGTATATGTTTGTGTGTGTGTGTGTGTGTGTGTGTACTTGTATTTCTATACTACAGGGGACACTGACCTGTTTACACACTCACGCAATGGGTACCAAAAACATTATGGGGACAAATTTGGGGTGTCCCCATAACACAAATTAGGTTATGGTTATGGTTATGGTTATGGTTATGGTTATGATTAGGTTATGGTTATGGTTATTATTAGGTATGGTTAGGGATAAGGTTAGGGTTAGTTACAGAATGTATGTAGTGTTCAGGACAAAGCCAATGGAGTCATAAGACAATCATCTTTGATCACAATACATGTTTCAATTAAAGCTCTCAATCGCCGTATTACGTCACAGTGACACTAGGAACGTCCATATAATCCATACTACACACACATATCAGAGACACACATGTAAATATTTGACCAGACGGGTCAGAGTGCAGGGTAAGACATCAGGCAGGGGCGTGTGGCCCAAGCAGGGGGGGGGGGGGAGACTAACAACTAACCTTCTTATTGTCCTCTAGTCTCATGCACTCTTCCTAATATACTAACATACTAACTCAACACTGCAGCACTCAACACTTTGAACTCAACTCAACACTTTGAACACATATTTACTTAGCTGATAGATAGATGACAAAATGTAAGGTGAATGTAGCTCAAGCCCCCCTTCGGCCCTATCTGTGTACAGCACTGCAAGTAGGTATAGGTAGGGGATCGATGCCTTGCTCAAGCACACTTTTGACAGGGCAGGTTGTCTGTCGTGGAAGTGGGGGAATCGAACTCGAAGAGAGAGAGAGATGGAGAGAGAGAGGGAGAGAAAGAGACGAGAGAGAGATGAGAGAGAATCGAGAGAGAGAGGGAGAGAGAGAGGAGAGAGAGAGAGAGAGGAGAGAGAGAGAGAGAGAGAGAGAGAGAATCGAGAGAGAGAGAGGGAGAGAGAGAGAGGAGAGAGAGAGAGAGAGAGAGAGAGGAAGAGAGAGAGAGAGAGAGAGAGAGAGAGAGAGAGAAAGAGAGGGAGAGAGAGAGAAAGAGAGGGAGAGAGAGAGTGAGAGAGGAGAGAGTAAAGACTGTACTAACCTTCTTACTGTCTTATACTATCATGCACTCTTCCTACTATACTAATCAAAGACATTATGTCTTTACCACTATGCAGTCATCACTGCAGCACCCAGGTTTCAGCACTGTTTGATGAGCATTGTTACTCAGCTGATAGAGTTGTACCCTTCCTGCTGACCTGTCGTACAGAACTTTTAAGTCGCTTTGGATAAAAGCGTTCAGCTAAATGACTAAATGTAAATGTGCTGTAGTTTGTCCTGAGTGCGTGAACTTCAGCTGCATATCCTGAGTCAGCGATTCCCGAGAGTTTTATCACTGTGGTAAAAACTGACCGTGGGCCCTGATAGCACTACACACACACACACACACCACACACACACACACACACACACACACACACACACACACACACACCTCAGCTGATATAGAAATGAACAAACACACATTTAGAAGCATGTGCACGCAGACGTACACACACACACACACACATCTCTCTTTTTTTACAGCTTATATTGGTCACGCAGGACCGACAGAGGAGAGGGCGAACGGGAGGAGATGTGGGCAGGACATGCAGCAAATGTCACCGGGAGCGGGAGGCGAACCCGGGACGGCCGCGTAGGTGTGCGTGGCACTATGCGGTGCGCCACGAGGGCGCCCTCACACACACATCTCTGTATGCCGCACCCGTAACCACCCTCCCATACAGAAACACTTTCACCTTCACTCTAAGTGAGACACATAGACAGATGGAAGGATCTGATGTAATCCCACCCCCCACACACACACACACACACACACACACACACATGCACGGACAGTCGGACACACACACACACATGCACACACGCACACACACATATCTGTCTATGTGAAATACATAGACTTACATGCATTCTGTAACTAACCCTAACCCAGGGGTCAGCAACCTTTACTATCAAAAGAGCCACTTTTCCCCCGTCCCACAAAATAAAATGCTCAGGGAGCCGCACAGCCTATTTACCCTTAAAATGAAGATAACACAGTGTATAACGTTTTATATATCCCCAAGCATACCCCACATTTAGCATAAAACGCCTGACAATTGCATACCCAAAGTAATTTGCGATTTATTATACTTTATACTTATAGCACACAGTTTGTTGCATTAATGGGATTATAAAGCAACAAAAAGAAATGTTTTGACTTTTTAATTGCTGTTTTTACCTGTTATAACAAAGGAAAACCTCAAACTCTTATGAAGTGGAGAAAAAAGACTGGCTGTGTAGACCTATTTTTTAATAAAAAACAGAAGAGGAGACAAAACACTGGTGTCTGTAGACCGACTTTGAAATAAAACCCTGAACTATTCAGGTATATTTGAGTCCTTCCCTTATTTGTGGAACATTTATAAAATAAAAGTAGTCCACTTTGAAAAAAGACTACCATGTGTACTGTAGACCTACTTTGAAATAAAACACAGAAAAGGAGAAAAAACACTTGCATCTGTAAACCTACTTTGAAATAAAACCCTGAACTATGCAGCTCTATTAGAGTCCTTCCCTTATTTGTGGAAAATCTATAAAATAAAAAGTACATTTTTCGTTGTTCGCAAATTTCGCACCACATATCAGGCATACAGGTAAGCCTTTTGTTGACTAAATATCTTAGTTGATGAAATATTTGTTCATTTCAGTGTCACAGTATGATATCGATATCCAATTTTATTTATTTTTTTTTTTTTTTTTGGGTCAGGGAGCCACAGCTGATTGGCTAAAGAGCCGCATGCGGCCTCGAGGCCGCAGGTTGCCGACCACTGCCCTAACCTTATCCCTAACCATAACCTAACCATAATCATAACCATAACCTAACCCTAACCCTAACCATAACCCTAACCCTAACCCTAACCCTAACCATATCATAACCATAACTCTAACCATAACCTATTTTGTGTTATGGGGACACCCAAATTTGTCCCCACAATGTTTTTGGTACCCATTGTGTGAGTGTGTAAACAGATCAGTGTCCCCTGTAGTATAGAAAGAAATACAAGTACACACACACACACACACACACACACACACACACACACACACACACACACACACACACACACACACACACACACACACACACACACGCACGCACGCACGCACGCACGCACGCACGCACGCACGCACGCACGCACGCACGCACGCACGCACGCACGCACGCACACACACACACACACACACACACACACACACACACACACACACACACACACACACACACACACACACACACACACACACACACACACACACACACACACACGCACACTCACACACACACACACACACGCTCCTTGCAGGTGACAGAGTGGGCAGTGAGAGGCAGTGAGAGATGCTCCAGATAAGAGAGCAGTTTAATGAGTAACTTGGTGTTTCAGGTCGTTTGCTGCCCAGCAGATGGAAAATTGGAACAATAACATGCAAACACGGAGGTAATGGCTGTGGGGACCAGCCTCTGGAGCAGCCTGTCACACTGCAGCCTCTGGACCAGCCTCTGTACCAGCCTCTGGAGCAGCCTGTCACACTGCAGCCTCTGGAGCAGCCTGTCACACTGCAGCCTCTGGAGCAGCCTGTCACACTGCAGCCTCTGGAGCAGCCTGTCACACTGCAGCCTCTGGAGCAGCCTCTGGAGCAGCCTGTCACACTGCAGCCTCTGGAGCAGCCTGTCACACTGCAGCCTCTGGAGCAGCCTCTGGAGCAGCCTGTCACACTGCAGCCTCTGGAGCAGCCTGTCACACTGCAGCCTCTGGAGCAGCCTGTCACACTGCAGCCTCTGGAGCAGCCTGTCACACTGCAGCCTCTGGAGCAGCCTGTCACACTGCAGCCTCTGGAGCAGCCTGTCACACTGCAGCCTCTGGAGCAGCCTGTCACACTGCAGCCTCTGGACCAGCCTGTCACACTGCAGCCTCTGGACCAGCCTGTCACACTGCAGCCTCTGGACCAGCCTCTGTACGAGCCTCTGGACCAGCCTGTCACACTGCAGCCTCTGGAGCAGCCTGTCACACTGCAGCCTCTGGAGCAGCCTGTCACACTGCAGCCTCTGGAGCAGCCTGTCACACTGCAGCCTCTGGAGCAGCCTGTCACACTGCAGCCTCTGGAGCAGCCCTGTGCACGGACCCTGACACGTGGCTCACCTTTGTTTTATCTCATTTTGTTGTACTATTATTCCTTTAACCTTTATTTAACCAGGTTAGTCCCGTCCAGATCAAGGACCTTTATTTTGCAAAGGGGAGACCTGTCCAAGACAACAGCAGCTCATTCAGTTACATGGACATCCGAGCTAAGTGTATATGGAGTCACCAGACCTTTTTTTCTAGCAGCTGGTAACATGAGTTTGGAAAGCTTGAGTGTCGGTTGCTATGACTGCAGGAAACGGATGGAAACAGGCTATTGGTCCCCGGTGGGTCGGGCTGTGTTTGGGTGGAGGAGGAGGAAGAGGAGGAGGGGGGTGGGGTCACCACTCACGAGATCACCCGGTTTGGTAAGAACAGACTGTGGCGTTGTGGGCGTTTGTGACGAACATGACGTGACATTACATGGTGTTATGTGGAGTCATGATGTAATGATTTCGGGGGTAGAGCTTGAGTGCTCAAATTACTTCCTACACAACTCACCTCAGGTTGCACTGCCTATCAGTTTACGTTCACACAAAGACTACAGCCAATCAGTGTACGTTCATTCAAAGACCACAGCCAATCAGTTTACCTTAATCCCAATCACCCATTTACCTTTCCTCTCATCCTCCAATCATAATTCCAGCGCCTGACAGCTCTCTGAGTCTGTGTCTTCTTGCATCTCACTACCCCATTCTCCTCCTTAGGTTTAGGATTCATTAAATAAATAATACCACAATAAAAGAAGGGAGGGTATCCGCTCAACCTAGATCTCTAGGGCCTCCTGGGGGGCGTCGGTGCTGCGTACAAGCCAAATCGTACCTCATATCTTCTTCCGATCACCCAGTAATTTGTAAAGCTTGTACTGAAATTATATTACCGGTATATGATATGACATATGAATGATTTCAAAATAACTGTAGTTATGCACTTTTGTATGTGTTCGCATCTATATGTGGCCACAGGGAATGTAGGTATAGTATTCCCCTTGTTAAAAACCGATCATTATACCTCATCCCCCATATCTTAAGAAAGAGACAGCGGTCATATGCTCCTGGTTAAATATGAACATACTGTACTGACCGCTGAAACGTAGCAGCGTGTTCTGCATTGCAGGCAGAACTATATTGATTAGTGTTTGGAAAACGGTCCTAGACCTGGAACCGGGCCAGGACAACACGCTTTTCCATTCACTAATGAGATGTGCAGAACTGCCAAGCTGTACTGCTGAGAATCTGACTGGTTGTACTGTATTATATGCAGTGAATACTAGACTGACACACGTGTCTATCTTATCTGTGTGAACTACTGTCTCGTGCTTTGTGGGGAGGTCCTACACTTCTTGTGTCATGTGTGTCAGTATGTAGTAAGAAACACTGTGTATAGTTGTGTTCTACACCAGTGTAACCAAGGCATATTCCAGTATATGTAGTAGTAGTAGTAGTAGTAGTAGTAGTAGTAGTAGTAGTAGTAGTAGTAGTAGTAGTAGTAGTAGTAGTAGTAGTAGTAGTAGTAGTAGTAGTAGTAGTAGTAGTAGTGGTATTAGTAGTTTTATTCAGTCACACACAATACAATATGCACAATCTCTTTGATTCTTTGACCTTGTGACTGAAAAGGTACAGGCTGAAGCATAATGCTTATATATGCCTGTCCTATATTCTTACCAAATTAAGGTAAGGCCTCCAAAATAAAATAAAAATAAATAAATAAAAGAATCGTTATAAATAAGAATTGTTCACATTTGTAACCTTCAAAAATAGCTATACAAACCAATTTTCTTTTTTATTTATTTATTTTTAAACCAAAAGCGAATGACTCATTCTTAAATGTTAAATCAGCATTGTTCAACAAATTAACCCCAACAATAGAAGTACTTGACTAACTTTGACTTAAGCCTTTGCACTCCCTGCGGCGCATAGGCCACTGACGATTTCTTTCCATGTTGCATGGTTTTTGGCCTCCCGAACGATGTTGTGCCATCCCAGTCCAGCCTCTTTCATTTCCCCTTCCCAAGAACGGCGCCAGGTGTTTCGAGGCCTGCCGCGTTTCCTCTTTCCAGGTGGGTTCCATCGTAGGGCTTGCCGGGTGATGTTTGTGTCTTCCTTTCTCAGGGTATGGCCTATCCACATCCACTTTCTCTTCTTTATTTCTTCTGGCGGGGGTAGTTGTTTTGTGCGCTCCCACAGGTCCAGATTTGTAATGACATTTGGCCATCTCACTCTTAGAATGTGGCGGAGGCAGGAATTTATGAAGGACTGTACTTTCTGCTTCAGCCCTACGGTTGTCTTCCAGGTCTCCGAGCCATACAGGAGGACTGATTTAACATTGGAGTTAAAGATCTTCAGCTTTGTGTTTGTTTTTATTTTGCGAGACCTCCATACTCGACCAAGTAGGTTGTATGCCGTTCTTGCTTTTCCGATTCGCACTCTGATGTCTTCTTCTGTGCCACCCGCTGTATCTACTACACTCCCAAGGTAGGTGAAGGAGTTAGTTTCTTTGATGGCCTCTCCCTCTAGTTCAATGTTTTGCTGGCACTTTGTGTTGATCTTCATAATCTTGGTTTTTACCCTATTGATCTTCATTCCTAGAGTTGAGGCTATTTCCTTTAGTTTGTTGGTCTTTTGTTGCATTTGCCGGTGACTGTGTAATAAGAGAGCTAGGTCGTCTGTAAAATCGAGGTCTTCAAGCTGGTGTCCACTGGATGCCGTTTCTGGCTCCTTCGGTTGTCTTCTTCATGGTCCAATCAATGGCCAGCAGGAACAAGAAGGGGGACAGCAGGCAGCCTTGTCTCACTCCGGTCTTTATCTCGAACGGGTTTGAGGGCTCCCCTCTGTGCAGTACCCTACTTGTCATCCCGTCATATGATCCTCTGATGATGTTGATGTACTTCAGTGGGATTCCATAGTGCTCCATCAGGTGCCACAGACTGTTCCTATCTAGACTGTGAAGGCCTGTTCGAAATCGATGATAGAAGTACATCTCCTTTGAATCCCTTTCTTACCTTTTTGAAAAGTACATTTACAAACGTCTCTCAAATCGTGTATTGAAAAAACCCTTTGCACACAGTCCGGGAGTAACTTTGCTTTAGCACTGTACATTATTTGCATTATTTTATAATAAACCAAACCATTCAATTGTATAACATACAGACTTTATAAACAGTGGATTTGTGTGGTCATAGTAACCAGACTTATAAATGCTCCGAATGGAGCTGTACTTTTTAATAGAGTTTCTGATTCCCTGATATTCCACAATATCGAAAGGTTAGAAATCGATCACAGCCAACCATAAGCGACATACGGTAATTGAACTGATCGGGATGCTTGTTTTGTGTTTAAAATCTTGTATGTGATATGTGATGTGATTGTCTCTTTTCTTTCATTCTTGTGTGGTTTTATAATATCCAAGTTTTCCACCATGATCCATAATTTATTACATTTTGGGAATTATTTCCCTCTGTAAACCGGATCTGTAAGTAATTTGTGTTCACACAGACACATTCAAAAGTTTAAAAAAATTATGATAATAATAAAAAAAATAAAACACCCTAGTCGCATTTAAATTCCATTTGAATAGCAGCAGGGGAAAATGATATCCCATCACTCTGGAGGCTTTCTGTAGGATTTTCCAATTCCAGGTTACATCATACATCAGGGTAACAACAAGGAACTGAGGGAGGAGAAGAAGAGGGGGAGGAGGAGGAGTAAGGGAAGGAGGTGGAGGACGAGGAGTAAGGGAAGGAGGGGGAGGAGGAGGAGAAGAAGAGGGGGAGGGGGAGGAGTAAGGGAAGGAGGGGGAGGAGGAGGAGAAGAAGAGGGGGAGGAGGAGGAGTAAGGGAAGGAGGGGGAGGTGGAGGAGTAAGGGAAGGAGGGGGAGGAGGAGTAAGGGCAGGAGGTGGAGGACGAGGAGTAAGGGAAGGAGGGGGAGGAGGAGGAGAAGAAGAGGGGGAGGAGGAGGAGTAAGGGAAGGAGGGGGAGGAGGAGAAGAAGAAGGGGAGGAGGAGGAGTAAGGGAAGGAGGTGGAGGATAAGGAGGAGGTGTGTAGGCAGAATAAAGAATTCCCATCCATGTCTTCAATTACATGAGGAACAGGGTGAACATTTGTGCAATAGCTGAAATGAAAAAAAGTATTACCTGATCTAAAAACGTCTCTGGCTGTCCTGTTGGGAATCGCATGAACAGATAGAGTGAAGGAGTGTGGGTAGAGGGGCAGACCCGGCGCCATTGGCGGGCATTAGGGGGCCGGGCCCGCCCACTGAGTCAGCTGTGCCCACCCTGGTAAACATTTTTTAATTTATTTTTTGGTCAATCAAAGTCGACTATCCAAATCCTTAGTCGGGGACAGCCCTATAGTAGGGTCATCTGTGGCACTTCCGTGACCGTGGAGAGCGAAGGTCCGTTTCTCAATGGATTTGTCATCTAGGAGGGTTAATAAACAAATTTAGCCGGGGTGTATTTTTTAAAAAGGCGGGGGAAATTCGTGAGAGACTAAAGTCCAAAATGGCTGCCGTGGAAATTAACTTTTTAATGGTTTGACCTATAATGATGCACAATACATGGTTTCAGAGCTTATTTTGATCAAGGAATACATATTTGGTGTTTATTTTTTTTGATCCACTTTTTCTCCCATTTTAAATTTTTCTCCCATCCCAATTTTCGTATCGTCCAATTCAACCCTCCCCTGTCTTTGAACGTTGTTTCATGCCTCCCACAAGCCGGCTGCAATGTGGACTAAGTCATACATAGCACGAGTCCCCTCCGATACTCGAGGTAACAGCAGTCGCATCTTTCCACCTGCGCGGCTCGATCTTTCAGCGTCGGGGGTCTGGGCTTTGGAGGGGCCCGCCTCGTCGCTTCCTGATTCTACTGCGCAGGCGCACCAACCGACCTGTAGGAGTCGCTGTCCACAACGCCCGATCCCCACCCATCAGTTTCCCTCCCCCTAATACTGCCAATGTGTATTAGTGCGGACGACCAGCTAAACTGAAAGCAATGTGGAGAGCTGGGCTCGAACAGGGAGATGATCTGTTTGAGCCCAGCCTCCAGTATTCGTGGTGAGCGCCTTGCCCACTGCACCACGTAGCCGCCCCCATATTTGGTGTTTATATAATGATTTTACCTATTGTTGACCTTCAAATGCAAGATGGCTGCCAATTTTGATCTCCAAAATGGATTTTTTTCAAAATCGTCACAGAGCCTTCATATTAGCTCTAATGAACACTCTGCTCATGATGAGTTGAGTTATGGACAGAGGGGATAGGTGGCTATCTTCCACCATACTCCATCCATCTGTGAAAGTTGGAGACATGATCACCCCTGTTTGCTTCAGCAGGGTGGGTTATTGGCCCCAGATGCTGTTTCCACAAGGTTGTCTGACTGCTTTGTCTGACCTCTCACCCTAGACCTGTCCGGTTTGGTAAAACCTGCTAGGATTTTCCTCCTACTGGCATAGCTCTCAGGGTTCACTGAGGTACTCAAGCTCCCTTACCACGACAAGGTGAACAGTCAAAAGGGAGGTGTTTTTTTTCTTCTTTTTTTTAATATATGTTTTGTAACTTTTGTATAACTATGGTGCTTCAACAAATAGCACCATAGCAAATAATAATTGATCAACTAGTAGCCTAATGGGGGGAAGGGTATGACGCACTGGCCGGCACTTCCCATTCACTAGTTCCCAGCCGTGACCAATGGGGGAAGGATGTTCTTGAAGGTTGTAATGGAGCTGGCAATATGTAATGTAGTTTGTCCTTTCCACATGAAGAGTCCTCATCAGGTGGAGACGAATCGTACACTTCTTCTTCAATTTGTGCCACTTGGAAGCTCTGGCCTGGCCAGACGTAACATCTGCACTCTCAGCGTAAACAATTGAGAGGACAAATGCTTTCATATCTGCTCTCACTTCATCTTTCAACTCCAGACTATCACCCACTCGTCCCTGGAGCTCTCTTGCCTCAGGAACAACCATCACCTTCTCCAACACCTTTTTCTTTCCATGCCCATAGAAGCCTGAGGTGTGGTCACTGCCACGGAGCGGTATAATGATGTCTGCAACCTCTTCAGAGAGCATTGCACGGTAGTTGATACATGCATTCTTGCGCTTGATCAGCAGATCACCTCTGATTTGTTGCGAGACATAAGCTGCTTGGACAAACACGTCTGTGTCTCCGCAGTCTAGAACAACAGGTCCAGTGTAGTTGGTGGTCCTCACCTTTGCATAGGCGGAGAGCAGCATTGAATCTGCCTCTGGATGTTTGAAGACATACTCTCCATTAGCGATGCCAGTGCTGAGGTTGGTTGACACTTCTCCCTCACAGTATATGATATCACCCTGCACTTGACCAACTTGTGTTTTCAGCTGTTCTTTCACAAGTTTTGCAGTCTGACCTTGTTTCCTGAGTTGACCATGAGTTGACTGAATTCAGCAGCACCTGGGAACCTGTCTTCGGGTTTCAGGAAAACATTTGGGACGTGTGGATGTTTTGCTCATCATCATGCTCATCATCCTTGATGCTGAAGGGAAGGTCATACTTGTCGTTGATGAGCATGATGAGGTAAGCATTGGCATGGCGTGAGAAGATGATTGCGCAGATTTTATGCAGGTAGAACCATCCCGCTTCCTAGCCTCTCGGTCCTCAGGTGTGGGGGTGGCAAGCCGCCATATCAGACCCATGTCTACAAGGCTCACGTAGTTCTGCGGTTCCTCAGGAACTGGTTCTAGGGTGAAAAGCTCTAACAACTTGTTCTTCACAGTGTTGCGCATTGACCCATCCACATTGAAGAGTGAAAGGCACTCCTCTGTCACTCTTCTCTCAAGGGATGATTCAAGTTGTATCATACCAGATCCCTCTGCTAGGTCCACCAGGGCCGCTAGTCCTGATCTCTCCATATGGGCCACCTGCATATGAGCACCAGAAGGTGCGCAGCTCTTTTCACTTGCAAAATTCCATCTCTTATTCCTGTGGATGGTTGCAGTAAGAGGCTTGATCTTGGTGAACACCCGCTCTTGCAGAAATGTCTCAACCTGAGCTTGGCCATCTGGAATTGCAGTCTTAAGGTCATGCAGTAACTCTGGTGAGGTGACGAGGCCAGACTGTAGTGACCTCAGTGTAGGTGAGGAGATGTCAAATGGATCAGCTTCAAAATCCCTCATGCATGCCTGCAGGTCCTGAACTGCTTGCTCATCCTTCTGCATCCTCGCTGGCTGGCATTCGACATGCTTCCTGTGATGACGCTGGCACTGGAGGCCCCGCTTCACACTTCACCCTTGCAACGTTGTTTGCATTCCTTGTTGAGAACAGTTGTTTCTCATTCTTTAAAAGCTGAGTCCATCCTTGCTTTAGCTTTGAGTTCAGATTCATAGTTGTTTCTATACAAAGATTGAGGGGCTGGCAGGAGTAGGGTAGCCCTGTCATCGACTGGGTAAAGTGATCATTGAAGAACTCCATTTGTTCATCTGACAGTGAAGAGAGCATTGCCCAGTAGTCTGGCAACCACCTCCCATAGTCATGGTTGTCATATGCCATCAGTCCTGGCAGCATGTTGTAGGTTGACGATAAGTACTCAGAGCCATTTCTTGCATGACATGCATCAAGACATTGTACAAGTGGGTCAGACATCTCCAACGAGACCCAAAAGTCCCCCATGTCTGTGCCAGGCTTCTCATAAACTCTGTTGATCAGCTCCTTCATGTCGCCATCATTCTCAAGATCACAGTAAGCTGTCTGTAGAGTCTCTTGAGTTTCAGTCAGTGCATTCTGCAGAATGTTGAGGTTCTCCTTGATGTCTTCCGATAATTCTTTGTGCTCAAGAATCTTTGACAGTTGATTGGGGATAAGAACCTCTCTCAAGAGCAGGATGCACTGCACGCCCCGTCTGTAGTGCTTTCCTCATAGTGCTTGGTCTACCGACCCCTCCACTACTACCCCTGCTGTAACCAGAGTGTCTGCCATTCCAGAGCCCTTGAATCTCTTGTAGATGGCATAGATGTAGGACATCAGCTGGTGGAAAGCTCAGAGGATTGGGATGATGTCCTTAAACATTTCTGGATTCTCCACCTTGAGCTGAGTGATCGTCTTGTAGGTGGGCAGGTCACCAACAAGAAAGGAGAATGGAATATTCTTCAGCCGCATGGCCTCCATTCACCACTGACTTGCTTGGAGGTTCATTGTATGTTGTGTGGTAGTAAGGCTTGCTCTTGTTGGGTGGTGGTGGATGACAGCAGGACTGGGCACCACTGTATCCTGGAACTCGCTGCTCTTCAGGTGGTTGTCTTGTACCATGATTGTCTACATGAGACAGTGCATGTATCACAGAGCGAGCACGCTGCGGAGCTGACCCATCCACTGGTGGATCTACCCTGGGACGAGCAGGTGGCTCACTCTTGCTACCAGGGGGGCATCTGTACTGGCAAACCTTTGTCAGTTTTGCACACTTCTGCTCCACATCCATCAGAGCCCAGTGGTCATAGAGGAGCAGTGTATCTGCATAGCTGATGCAGACACCACTCTTGTGCAGAGTGTGTGGTAACATTGACATTGAATTTCATAACTAATATGTGTGAATAATTAGAGAATCATAATGTAAAAGCAGGCCTCAGCCAAAGGTGATATTATTGGAGTTACAAGAGACAGACATTCCAAACCAACCCCCACTCTAACAGATGTAATCAGTGGAGAACAAAGACTGTATGTAAATATACACCCAGCGCCTAACAGAATACAGGCAGAGAAACACAGACCAAACTTGCTTTTGCTAAGAGTTCATGGAAACTAATTCACAAACAAGTTATCTATTAATCAACTGTTTAGGATAAAAATGTAAGCCAAGAGTAAAACTGTGATAATATTAGAAGTGTGTAAATTCATATACACGGGATACATCTTGTAAAATGTTTATTGGAACATGCCTCTGTGCTCATCAAGAGGCCACACCGACGGGGGCAATGGGCCCCCCCTCTGATGCTGGAGGAACACCGACGAGGAAACCAGGGGGAGGGGGGACCGCCCTCACAGAAGATCACCGGATTGGACCAAAACGTACTACTAGACTGTTATGATTGGGGGAAAATGATAGTATTTAAGATCGAACACAGTGTTAATTCAGGAGCCCAGACACCCCAGGTCTGCCGCTCCCCGACCCATCCAGATAAGGCTGTCTGCTGATTTTTCATGTGAGTAAGCTGGATGGAGTAGTCACTGGTTGTGATATATAGATTTAGATGCTTATCTTAGAAACCAGGCTTACTCATGTGTAAAATGCTTACAGTAGATTCTCTATTTTCATTGAGGTTAACATGACTGTGTATGTACATGTGGGGTTTGATGTGCAAACCTTATTAATCCTTTGTACAAACATGTGTTTAATGTACTCTGATAATCCTTGTATGTGAAAAGCAACTTTCTAATTCACTCTGAGCCGCAGAGGCAAATAAATGAGTTTGAACTATAGTTTTTCTTTTGCCTGGCCTAAACAGTTATTCTCTCTATCAGTAGAGAAAGACCATTTGAATCATTGATGACCTTCTTTCCTCCTTCCAGATAGCAACCTCATTGTACTGTAAAATCACCTTAGATATTGAGTAAGAATATATCACAGAAATGGTGCAGTTTTAAGACCCGTTCTGATTTGTTCACATGTGAGCAAACAGTAAAAAAGGGCCGGGGGTTGGGGGTTGCAGTACAGAGTGGTTACTGTCTGGGAGGAGAGGAATGGAGCAGCCACCAGTTGGGGCCAGAGCGTGAATGTTGTTTTGCGTACAGGGGGGTGGGACGGTAAAGCAAAGATGAGTTCTATTACGTATTAAGTTTAGACCGCGCTCCCAAGGATGACAAGCATGTCTGATTGGGGGCGCAGAGGGGGTAAAGCTACGCCAGTTTAATTTAATCCAATATTGGAGACGTCACCACAGCGGGGATCAGTGGTATATAGGATCACGCGGGTGGTGAGTGGTTACATTGCGTTGGTATCTCGACGATGAATTGTCTGTCGTTTATCATTTGTGGTAGATGTAATGTTGATACATTTTGAAATGGTGGTGCGTGGGGCTACTCTTCAAAGATATTAACGGTCTCGCTCCTAGGCCTGCGTAGGATCAGGAATAGGAGCGAGTCTGGGGTGGGTTGGATCGTTCAAGACTCTGCTTGCGGGCAGAGCACGGACGAACTCTCATGTCTGTTGTGGCTTTAATAATAATGTCTAAGCAATGGACAGCAGACATGAGATAGCATTTGGTGTAGAGGGCGTGCGATATTGGTTTTAAACGGGTAGCAGCGTGACTACGGATGACGTGGTGGATGTAGTAATCGTTATGGAGTTGGGTAAACATGCTTAACATGCTTTTGACGGGAAGCCCCGTAGCGACCATTTTAGTTGTAGTTTTTTATCGTCTTGTTCCGTTGTCTAATGGCGGAGGAGATAAATGTGTGCAGCTCTGGTTAAACGAGATTGGTAAGTGGTTTGTATTTTTGCTTTGTGCTGTAAACAATGATCTGGGAGTGGTTTTGGTTGTGTTACTACAAGTTTTGTGTAGCAAAATGGGGGAGGGATTCAATAAGGGTTTAGGCTGCAGACCGATGCAGTGAGTCTGTTAAGGTGGAATGATTTAATTAATACATTGCCTGTAATAAGTTAGAATTCACAAGTTAAGCTATTATGGGTAATGTATCATTTAATAAGGGGAACAATCTGGCTTGCAATTTTTTGAGGCTTGGCACATTTGAAACCACTTCTGGGAATGTTGTTTTATTTCTAAATGAGTGGTGCTTATATTTGTAATGTGCATGAATATTGTTGTGTTATATTGCAAATTTTTTAATCTGTTTAGAGTGCAATTGTTCTGAGTTAAATGAGGTTGTGTTTATGCTTGTTTTAGATTGTTAAATCTTTAATACACTGTTAATAAGGTTAGGACATTTAATGCTTGAAGCAAGCCTCTGAATCGTAGGGAATTATAATTTATTGATGGAGGCTTGCTGTCTGTGTTGGAAAACAATTTTATTGCTGCAATGAAATTTTTTTGATAATGATTGTGTTTTTGCAGTAGTTGTGATATTATTCAGTCCGGGGTTTCTCTCTGTTTGGCTGTTGAGGGAACAGGCAAATATGTGTTAATTAACCTCTGGGGGGAGGGGAGATTAGCCTTCTCCCTAGAAGTGTGGAATGTGTGATTAATTCAAAACCTAAGGGCGGCTTGCCTTTGGGGGATGGACGGTGTGTGATTAACCTTTTGATGATTTACAGGGGGCCTATATTCACGGAGAGAGTAGATAGGGTCTTTGTGTCAAGGGCCTTTATGCTAAGGGGAGTATGTATGCATAGGTCACAAGCCAAGGGGGGATGGTAACGCCTGTTGTGTATGACCACTGTTACAGGTCACAGGTGACGATAGGGGAGAACAGGCAAAGTGAGATAACAGATGGAGTTATTTTTACAACTGGGAAAGGGGTTGTGACAATACGTGATCAAAGGCAGCATGCTGGCCATAGGAAGTGACAGAGAGGGTAACAGGAAGATGAGACAAAGTGCTAATTCAGGACAGCTGAGTGAGTGAGTGAGAAGATCAATAGGATGGCCAGTTCAGACGCTGTTATGACGTTGAATGACTAACTATTTGATTAGTAGGAATAGCGTTAGGCTCTCAGGACACTGGGTATGTTTTGAGGTTCTATCGTTGAGGGGGTTCCCAGACTTCCTCTGGATGTTAGGTGTAGAAAATACAGTGAGAACTGTATGGTAGGAAAGTGTGCACTGAATTAGCAGGGAAGTTGAGAGCAGAAGAGGGAGAAATAACTAACCGTTGTCTGTCTGTGGTTGATTAACGAGTGTATGAGAGAGAGTTTGAAAGTATTTGTTTATGATATGTGTAATATATGTTGGAAGCGATGGTGGTTGCAGAGGACAATGTTAAATGATCAGAGTGACTGTGGATGATTGAGATGTTGTTTGTTTTTGTCTATGTCCTTTTGATTTCAGTGAATGATTAAGGCTGTTGAGGACAGGTAGTAAACCGATTCTGTTATCTAGTTAAAGCCTAACAAAAGACAGGATGTTAGATCTTGTGTCAGGATCAGATGTCAGCTGGGTAAGCCAGCTGACCACTTTTAGTATAGGTCGTATCTAGGTAAAATAAAACAATAACGATGTTAAGGAGTAGTAAGGATGTTATCTTGTCTATCAGAATAAGAAGAATATCAAACCACTTGGGTTATACCACAAATGGACCTGGGAATTATTGTCACTTATCATTTGTTTCGTGTCATTTGATTTGATTTCTTTTGAATGTTTTAGTCAGTATATGTATGGATGAGCGATTGAATAAACTTTTTTAGATTTCTTTTCTTTTTTCTTTTTTCTTTCTTTCTTTCTTTATTTTCATTTTAGTCATTGTGTGGACTGAAATGTGGTTGAATGGAGCCTGTAGGAGAGACTGCTGGAATCAGAGGTGTCAGATTAGGGCATGACTGATTTGTTCCATGTGTGTGTGTGTGAGGGAATGTGTGTGTGTGAGAGTCGCCACAGGAGTAATAGAGCGGAGTGGATGGTTTTGAAGCTTGTTATTTTTATTCCTTTGATGTTTTTAAATATGCATGGATATTTCATGTGTGTGGATGCCACAACAGAGTGGTGTGTGTTTATTGAGATGTGTGACTTTGTTTAATTTTTCTTTTGTGTTTAAAATCTATTTTTTCATGATCTGGTGGGAGAGAACTGGTGACAGCTGAAGGACGTCAGAACAAGATGTCAAATGAGCTAAGTAGTTCGATCACATTGTATGGATTATCAATGGCTTCTCTTACAGTGTGCTGATATATTGTGTAAAAGAATTTGCGTTGTGCTTTGTCTCTTCACAGCTCAGTCGAGGGGGGGAATGCAGATCAACTCAGAGGACGCATGGAATACATTACATTAGGATATATGGCACGGTAACGTAGAATTTCATCTTCCCTGTTTCTCTGCAGTCCACTGGTGGTCAATTACCAAATTGTGGTGAGAGAATTCTTGTACGCGGAGACCCCCGTCTCTACAGGACACCATAAAGGGGGGGGGGGCAGGTTGTAATAACTGAACAGATGTGGTTTGGAGAAATTTCCAGGCTAAAAGAATCGTCTGATGACAGGTTGTCATGTGATAATAGATGACTAGACCTGGGGCATACCTGGCCTGAGGGCGCGGAGCCGGTCTGAGGGCTGAGCTGAAAATGTGGACAGGATTCTCTGAGGAATTATGAAGTATTGGTTGGACTGTAGGGGCCAGGGAAATGACTGAACGATAGCTACTGATGGTCTCTGTTTGTGCACATTTGATTTGGTAAGACGCGCAGGCAGAGGGCGGATAGATTAACACAGCGCAGGGTAAGGACATACACATCGATTAGGGTCAAAGTGAGGATGGATAGTGACATTTTTTTCTCGTAGAATGTCTGCTTTCTCTGACCGAACTGAAGCTGTGGAGACCAAGGTAAGATTATGTCCATTGTATGGTCATAAAGGGGGGAGGATAGATGGGAGAGCCAGTTGATGAATTATGCAAAATGTGGTTGAACTATTGTTTAAGAAAGAATTAGCAGGAAGAAAATATGAATGAAAAATGAAAATTGTGATACTAATGTATGTTTTCTCTCAACCAGATCATCTAAAAGAGTGTGGGAACAAACTTTCCTGTAGATTAAGAAAATTGGGTTTTAAATGTGTGATTTATTATATTTTAATTTGTGATTTTTAGATTAAAAGTATTTTTAATTGTATTCAACAAATCCAAAGTTGTTGTTTAAAAGGTGGGCCTCTGGCTAATGAGCCATGAGGAGCAAAAGCTCATTGATGATATGTACCAAAGAATAATGAGAAAATTGAGAAAAAAGTAAAAAACGAAAAAATATTGTATGGTTAGTATGTATAGAAATCAAGTCAATGTACTGTTTATGACAATGTGAATTGTCAAAGTGAGGAATGTGGTAACATTGACATTGAATTTCATAACTAATATGTGTAAATAATTAGAGAAGCATAATGTAAAAGCAGGCCTCAGCCAAAGGTGATATTATTGGAGTTACAAGAGACAGACATTCCAAACCAACTCCCACTCTAACAGATGTAATCAGTGGAGAACAAAGACTGTATGTAAATATAAGTCACACCCAGCGCCTAACAGAATACAGGCAGAGAAACACAGACCAAACTTGCTTTTGCTAAGAGTTCATGGAAACTAATTCACAAGTTCTATTAATCAACTGTTTAGGATAAAAATGTAAGCCAAGAGTAAAACTGTGATAATATTAGAAGTGTGTAAATTCATATACACGGGATACATCTTGTAAAATGTTTATTGGAACATGCCTCTGTGCTCATCAAGAGGCCCCACCGACGGGGGCAATGGGCAAGTATTTAAGATCGAACACAGTGTTAATTCAGGAGCCCAGACACCCCAGGTCTGCCGCTCCCCGACCCATCCAGAGAAGGCTGTCTGCTAATTTTTCATGTAAGTAAGCTGGATGGAGTAGTCACTGGTTGTAATATATAGATTTAGATGCTTATCTTAGAAACCAGGCTTACTCATGTGTAAAATGCTTACAGTAGATTCTCTATTTTCATTGAGGTTAACATGACTGTGTATGTACATGTGGGGTTTGATGTGCAAACCTTATTAATCCTTTGTACAAACAGGTGTTTAATGTACTCTGATAATCCTTGTATGTGAAAAGCAACTTTCTAATTCACTCTGAGCCGCAGAGGCAAATAAATGAGTTTGAACTATAGTTCTTCTTTTGCCTGGCCTAAACAGTTATTTTCTCTATCAGTAGAGAAAGACCATTTGAATCATTGATGACCTTCTTTCCTCCTTCCAGATAGCAATCGCATTGTACTGTAAAATAACCTTAGAATATACCACAAGTGTCTACCAGATCTTTACTCCTTGTCATGCCATCGACATTTACGCCCAGGTTGATAGCAGTGGTAGTGCGCTGTCCAGTGAGGTGGTACATTCGGACCCAGAGTTTTTGTTAACACCGAAGTAAGATAAATAAATAAGTAGCGCACTAGGGTTAAATTCGGCTCAAGCAACTAACCTTGCTAGCTTTGCATACAGAATACTATTTTATGTTAGGCTATAGTGCAAAATCATTTTTAGTTCATTATGAAAATGTGATGGTATGAACTGGACACCATATTCTCAGTAGCCTACCCTATTTAATGGAAAACCGCAAATCAGTAACTGTTGTTTACACACAAACATTGACTTTATTGACCTCAGAGATTACTTCTGTGTACTTATACTGTATATTATTCAACTCATCATGAGCAGAGCTGTTACCTGTTACTTACCTGTTACCTGTTACTTACCTGTTACCTGTTACCTGTTTATTGCACAATGTTGTTTTTTATTGGATTCTATTACATGTTGTACCACTGTATTGCACATCGTTGCGGGCAAGACCATCCGCATTTCATTGTATACTTGTATGCCGTGACAAATAAAACTCTTGACTTGACTTGACTTGAGCTTTCATTAGAGCCTATGCGTGTTTTGTTTTGTTTTCAGCATGTATATCACACTCGGTAGAGACACGTGACGGCTATTGTTTTAATTATCAAGCCTTCAGACAACTAGAAGCATAGTCATGGGCAGAGGGCTGTCCTCCACTAAGCAAGTTCTTAATTTGTCGACTAATCGATTGATAGATAAAGAGTTCAAGTTCTTTAATAGTTGTCATACAGAAGTACAGAATACTTTCATACAAAATGCTTCTTACTGTTAGAATATAAAGAATATAAATAAAGAATTTAAATGACCTCTAACAAAGTCTAACAAGATCTAACAAGGTCTAACAAGGTCTAACCAGATCTAACAAAGTTTAACAAAGTCTAACTAGATCTAACAAAGTCTAACAAGGTCTAACAAGGTCTAACAAAGTCTAACCAGATCTAACAAAGTTTAACAAAGTCTAACAAGATCTAACAAAGTTTAACAAGGTCTAACACAATCTAACAAGATCGAACCAGATCTAACAAAGTTTAACAAAGTCTAACAAGATCTAACAAAGTCTAACAAGATCTAACAAAGTCTAACAAGATCTAACAAAGTTTAACAAAGTTTAACAAGGTCTAACAAAGTCTAATGAGATCTAACAAAATCTAACAAAATCTAACAAGATCTAATGAAGTCTTGGTCGACTGAAACCAAAGCAGAAATTAATGGACTCATTGGCCCTGAAACAGGTATTGGGCGGTTTGTTTTGCTACATGTGTTGTTTTGCACGTCACGAACGGGATGGCAAGGGTACAGGACGTCTCAGCGGCCTTTCAGTTCTCAGTGTGTCACACTGTATTCATATCTTTGTATATATAAATACTTTATTTACGGAAACATAAGAGGGGTATGTTCTGACTGGAGGGGGGGGGTATGGGTAGAGACAGATGGAGAGAGAGAGAGAGAGAGAGAGAGAGAGAGAGAGAGAGAGAGAGAGAGAGAGAGAGAGAGAGAGAGAGAGAGAGAGAGAGAGAGAGAGAGAGAGAGAGAGGGAGAGACCCAAACGTTTCTTGTTTTCTTATGTGGAGATTTCTTTCTTGAGAAAAGACATTTCTTAGATATATAAGAATTCATTTTTGAGAATATTTAAGAATCGAAACTGCGACGGTGTTCCTCAATTTCCAGAGGGAGGAATTCTTTTCTATATTTCTATAATAGGGTAGGAGGAGTGGGTGTGGGCAGGGGGGGGTGTTTGCAATGGCATGAGGTTTGTGACCCCAGTGAGAAAGAGAGGAATGTGTGTATTTACAGCGAGAGAGAGAGATAGATAGAGAGAGAGAGAGAGAGAGAGAGAGAGAGAGAGAGAGAGAGAGAGAGAGAGAGAGAGAGAGAGAAGGTTGTCGTGAGGTGACGAGGTGGAAGGTAGAGAGGCGGGCGTGGGGCATGTGCGTATGTGAGTGGAGATGGTAACTGGAGCCATGTGTTTACCATGTACCCAGAAACACATGCCTGCTTTCCAGGACAATATGTTCAGAAAGCACTCAGGCTCTTTCCAGGGATCTGTAAACAAACAAACAAACAACAACAACAACAACAACAACAACAACAACAACAACAACAACAACAACAACAACAACAACAACAACAAATACCACAGAGAGCCTTTATGGTCAAATCGCCTCTTATGAGTGTGTTCTGGTGCCCCCTTGCCAACAAAACAAGAGCAACTGACACATGAAGCAAGGTCATGATTTGTTATGAATTATGGATGAATCATTACTTTCTCAAGCTGTCGGTCATGTTCAGGAGCTTTTATTATCCATGCTCAGGATGTTATGATATCTGTGTTTGTGTATGTATATGTATGTGTGTGTGTGTGTGTGTGTGTGTGTGTGTGTGTGTGTGTGTGTGTGTGTGTGTGTGTGTATGTGTGTGTGTGTGTAGGTGTGTGTGTGTGTGTGTAGGTGTGTGTGTGTGTGTGTGTGTGTTTGTGTGTGTGTGTGTGTGTGTGTGTGTGTGTGTGTGTGTAGGTGTGTGTGTGTGTGTGTGTGTGTGTGTGTGTGTGTGTGTGTGTGTGTGTGTGTGTGTGTGTGTGTGTGTGTGTGTGTGTGTGTGTGTGAACATACAGTAAGCACTGTGAGTCTGTACTTGTCCTCTTCTCCTTGGCCCTGACACAGAGCCATGGCTCCAAGCTGCAACCGTGTTTGCACATGTTTCCATACCAGTCTGTTCACCCAGGTCCCTAATATCACTGTTGACTTTCTATGGATGCTCTTATGTGATGAGGTCAATCTGTCATGTGAGAACAAGTGATAAAGGATATTGCCGCTTGTACATTCAATCATACCGCACATAAATCCAAAATATGCTATACTGTAGGTCTATTTGAATCCAATATTTACAAAGATTGCCAACATAAATAAACCTTTTATATGCACAAAATACATCAAATACAATTAAAGATACACGTCACGTTATGGGAAATGTGCTTATCGTCTTCTCCAAAGCCAGACAAGAAGATAGATACCAATTTCCTCTTTGTGCATTCAGCTACTAGTCTAGCTGTTGGCCAAAAAACCCTTTCCCAGAGTTTTAAGCTAGGCTAGCTTGCAGCCGGAAGCTTTCTACTGAACACACAGAGAGGAAATTGGTATATATTTTTGTCTGACTCTGGAGAAGACGGTTTTCCCAAATCAAGCACATTTCCCATAATGTTGGCGTGTTCCTTTAAATACATATATTTACCTCTTGTGTTAGTCCTTGTATCAAAAGCTGAGCCAATCAACTAGAGAATGATATCTCCATTGCTATCTTTTATTTTTGGTGGCAGGGCTAACCATTAGTTTACATTTGATTAACTGACTGCGTCTTTAAAGCTTTCTGTAGTGAGGCAGGAATACCCCCTTACTAAGTGAAGTACCCCTGCTTCACTACCTGAATTGGATCCATTTCAGGTGGAAGAATGGTTAAGACCCTGCTATTTACCAGAACCAGGGTCATGTCACAGTCTTGCGCTGCTGGTGACTGGGGAGATCGTGGTTCACGGTTGGTTAGAAGACTAGTGCCAAGTGCTAAATGTCTGCCAGTCTTTAGAGGATTATAGAATGAATGAAAGAATGAATGAAAGAATGAATGAATGAATGAATGAATGAATGAATGATTTTTATTTCGATCTTCTTTTACAAAGCAATGTACAGTAGTAGAAAATATATAAAAGAAAGAAAATTATCAAAAAGGTGTAGTCTTGGTTTGATTGATTGAAAATGTTATTAACAGATTGCAGAATGGGTACAATACAGTACAGCTCAATACACACAATTGTTAAGGGGATGCAAACCAGAGAAAGACTTTCGTCTTTTGTCTGAAGCCGAGGCTTATAATTGCCTACCCTTTTTACATTACATTATATATACAGTATATATATATATATATATATATATATATATATATATTGTTTAATTAGGTAACAGTACATACTGTCTTCAAGCTAGCTTTGCCTAGCTTTTGCATAATATCCCTTTTCTTATCCAAAGATAGCTCTATCTGCAGCCAACACTTAGTCATAGTGAATTCATACTGAAATGTGCCAGGATGATACACCCGTCTATGAAGAAATGCATGGGGGACTGTGTGTACAGTAGGCTATGTGTAACTAGGAGGGATATGAGAAAAGATTAATTTCATTAAATATAAGTAAATATATATGGTATTTACATTATATAAGGGGCAACAGGGGCTCAGGAGGTATAGTGGTCGTCTGGTAATCAGAATGTCCCTGGTTCGATTCTGGCTCCTCCCGGGCAGCGTGTCGAAGTGTCCTTGAGCAAGCCCCCTAATTGCTCCCGATGAGCAGGTTGGCGCCTTGTATGGTTGTCCATGTGTGAATGTGTGCACTTTGGATAAAAGCGTTATATAAAATGCAGTCGATTTCATAGATTTATCTTATTGTTATTCTTAATCTTCTTTCTCTTCTTCCTCATCTTAATCTTGGCTTCTCCTTCTTCTTCTGCATAGCCTGACTACGTTGCTAAGACTTCAACTAAGAATTCAACCAAGAATTCAACCAAGAATTCAACTAAGTATTCAACCAAGAATTAAACTAACAATTCAACCAAGAATTCAACCAAGAATTCAACTAAGAATTCAACCAAGAATTCAACTAAGAATTCAACTAAGAATTCAACCAATAATTCAACTAAGAATTCAACCAATAATTCAACTAAGAATTCAACTAAGAATTCAACCAATAATTAAACTAAGATTTCAACTAAGAATTCAACCAATAATTAAACTAAGAATTCAACTAAGAATTCAACGAAGAATTCAACTAAGAATTCAACCATGAATTCAAGTAAGAATTCAACTAAGAATTCAACCAATAATTAAACTAAGATTTCAACTAAGAATTCAACCAAGAATTAAACTAAGATTTCAACTAAGAATTCAACCAATAATTCAACTAAGAATTCAACTAAGAATTCAACCAAGAATTCAACCAAGAATTCAACCAAGAATTCAACCAAGAATTCAACCATGCATCGCTATAGGCCAGCCAGCTGAGCAAGCAGCCAGCTGTGTTTATGACTGAAGGGAAGTATTTGAGAGGAGGATCATATCAACATACTCCCCTGTGTCGCTCAAACCACAGTTTCCTCTTTCACATCAGCAGTGAGCATAACTGCTGTATAACAATATACAGTATATACAGTCCAAACTCTAGACTGTGGGTGTGTACATGTGTGTTCTGTGTGTGTGTGTGTGTGTGTGTGTGTGTGTGTGTGTGTGTGTGTGTGTGTGTGTGTGTGTGTGTGTGTGTGTGTGTTTGTCATACAGTATGTCTACTGGTATTTATTTATATGTATTTACTATTTATATTTATTTTGTGTGTGTATTTAAGTGTATAGTACCAGTGTGTGTGCATGTGTAAGTGAATATATATATGTGTGTGTGTGTGTGTGTGTGTGTGTGTGTGTGTGTGTGTGTGTGTGTGTGTGTGTGTGTGTGTGTGTGTGCATGCGCGCGCATGTGTGTGTTTCTCATATTAATTTCCCCTTTCCCCTGCCCCCCCCTCCCCCACAGACTCATAGGCCGCTGGTTGATGAGGCTGTTTTTATGGAAGTCTGGCTCAATCCAGTTCCCACTGCCTCAAGACAGGGCCTCCCCATCTGCCTCTCTCTCTCTCTCTCTCTCTCTCTCTCTCTCTCTCTCTCTCTCTCTCTCTCTCTCTCTCTCTCTCTCTCTCTCTCTCTCTCTCTCTCTCTCTCTCTCTCTCTCTCTCTCTCTCTCTCTCTCCCTGTCTCTGTCCCCCTGGTATCTCTGTCTCTTCCTCTCTGTCTGTCTGTCTCTTTCTCAGCCAATCTCTGTCTCCTCTCTGTCTCTCCCTCTCTCCTCTCTTTCTGCCCGTCTTTCCCTCTGTCTGTCTGTCTGTCTGTCTGTCTGTCTGTCTGTCTGTCTGTCTGTCTGTCTGTCTGTCTGTCTGTCTGTCTGTCTGTCTGTCTGTCTGTCTGTCTGTCTGTCTGTCTCTCCCTCCCTCTCTGTCTGTCTGTCTGTCTGACTCCCTCAATGTACAGTTTCCTCCCCCTCAAATGTATATATTCTCTTTTAGAAACTCTGTCTGTAAATAAACAGTACTGTATATTTGTATATCTTGTATGTCATAAATGTCTGGATGTAACAGTACTGTATGTATCTGTATGTTGGTATGTCATAAATGTTATCATGAATTGAAAATGGGGGACGCTGATGTAAACAAGACAAAAGTCTTTCTCTGGTCTGCATCCCCTTAACAATTGTGTGTATTGAGCCGTACTGTATTGTACCCATTCTGCAATCTGTTAATAAAATGTTCAATCAATCAATCAATCAATCAATCAATCAATCAATCAATCAATCAATCAATCAATCAATCAATCAATCAATCAATCAATCAATCAATCAATCAATCCCCTCTCTCTGTGTCTGTCTCTCCCTCCCCTCTCTCTGTCTGTCTCTCCCTCCCCTCTGTCTGTCTGTCTGTCTGTCTGTCTGTCTGTCTGTCTGTCTGTCTGTCTGTCTGTCTGTCTGTCTGTCTGTCTGTCTGTCTGTCTGTCTGTCTGTCTGTCTGTCTGTCTGTCTGTCTGTCTGTCTGTCTGTCTGTTTGTCTGTCTCTCACTCTCTCCTCCATACACTCGGTCTATCTCTCTCTCTCTCTCTTACTCTCTGTCTTTTGTCAATGTGACTTTTGCACTTGCATGAGGATTCGTTTAGTCAGCAAACTGTTAATTTTGTCAACTAAAATGGTGACGAAAGGTGTTCGTCAACAAAGGTTTTTTTCATGACGACAAAAATGTAATTTACAAAAACCAGGATGAAATTTCTCTTCATGTATGTTGATATTGTTGACTAAAACAAGACGAGACAAAATAATTATAACTTTTCTTAATGCCATCGTCCCGAGTAGAGCAGTGTAACGGGGAGCTCTGTGTTATTAGCATTAGCTGAATAGCTATTTGAAAAGCTAGTTTTAGCTTAACGTTACCTTGGCTAAAGTTGGGACTATTCATAATCCAGCTGCAGACCTGCAAGCAAAGTACAGCAAGTTGGCAAAGGAGTATTCCAAGGTAAATCACTTTTTCACCAGTAACGTTACATTGTTTCCATCTAGCTCGCGTTAGCTAGTGGCTAACCTAGCTCACGCTAATGTGGCTAACTGATCGACCTCTCGCACACAATTAATGACATGTTGCGGACAGCCATACCGGTGACAATGTTTAGCTTTTAGTGCCAAATGATAAGAGTCTGAGGCGGAGTCTCAAAAGAGAATGTTGAATATTTATTGTGCATTTAAAATCACAACAGAGCCTCTGCTACCACAGTAGCTAACCTAAACGGAGCCTTCTGGATAGGAGAAAGTGCGCAACAACGTATAATGTCCATGTGGAACCTATGTGCCAACAACCTTTCCGTGGGTGAAGCATAGTTGAGCATAGAACTTTTAATGATACTAATACTGTTATGGTTTGTAACCGACCTCAAACGCAACGGCACAGACAGGAAGTTCAGAGTTAGCCAAATGCTAGGGCGTATTTATTTACAGAGTCACAAGATGGATGAGGTACAGTAATCAAACAAACGGGGATCTGGCATGTGACGATGTAGCGGCTCTGCAGATACTCCCAGTAGATAGTGGTGAGGAATTGGCATGGGACGTTGTAGCGGCTCTGCAGATACTCCCAGCTTTCACTCACGGTGGAAAACGGAGAGAGAGAGAAATCAGAAACAGCCCAACGAACACACAGAGGCAGAGAGGTGACTGAGTCCAGTAATAATCCCAAGTGACTTGATCTTCGGTGTACCACACACAAGTTAGCTGAGTCCAGTGAAAAACAACACAGTATTCTTCAGTGTTATTCTAACACACAAATTAGCTGAGTCCAGTGCGAAACAAAACGGGATTCTTCAGTGTTATCCTAACACACAAATTAGCTGAGTCCAGTACAAAACAAAAACGGTATTTCTTCAGTGTTCACCAAACACACAAAAAACTGATAATCCAAAAAGGACTGTTTCCAAAAACTCACCAGAGCGCAACGCGCAAAGCGGGCAGATAACGAGGCGCAGCTCCAAACGGGGAACCAGGTTCTCCACAGCGGTTCTCCACAAAAAGGTCCTGGAGAGAAAGAAGACAGGAACAGCGACGGGGAAAGGCAGGTATATGCAGTTGTATTCCAGAACAGTAGTACTCAAAACGACCCGGCCTCGAATGACAGAAGGTCAGAGTATATGAAGCCTCTGGGGCGCTGATTAGAACACACATCAGGTGCGTGATGGTAATTGATACTTGACTTAGAAGTGTGCGTTCGGCAACGGACCAATCATCACAGAATCCTCACAGTACCTTAAAGGAACGGAGCGTGTGGCGGGGAACGGACCAATCATCACAGTACCTTAAGAAGCCTGTGGTGGGGAAAGAACCAATCCTCACAGTACCCCCCCCTCCACGGGAGCCACCCGGCGACCCACTCGGCCCCGGCCTGCCCGGACGGGACCGAAGGAAGCCGGCGACCAGGGGCACTGGAGAGGGGGACAAAGACAGAGGCCCGGAGAGGGGGACCGGAGACGGGGACAGAGGACCGGCGAGGGAGGCCGGAGACGGGGACAGGGGCCCGACAGCGGAGGCCGGGCACGGGGACAGAGGACCGGCGAGGGAGGCCGGAGACGGGGACAGAGGACCGGCGAGGGAGGCCGGAGACGGGGACAGGGGCCCGACAGCGGAGGCCGGGCACGGGGACAGAGGACCGGCGAGGGAGGCCGGAGACGGGGACTGGGACCCGGTGAGGGGGCTGGACGGCACCTGCAGACACTGGGCACGACAGGAGGAGCTCCACCCCTTGATGGTACCGGAGGACCAGGCGATGTGGGGCTCGTGCAGCGCGAGCCAGGGCCTGCCCAGGACCACAGGGACAAGAGGAGAGCTGGTGACGAAAAACTGGAGTCTCTCAACGTGGTTACCAGCAACGGTGAGAAGGACTGGACAGGTGCGTTGAGTGACGTCAGCCAGGCGGCGATGATCCAGCGCGAAGACCTCCAAGGGCCTCTCGAGGTCCTCAAGTGGAATGTTGGCCCGGGTGGCAAACCCAACGTCCATGAAACTCCCATCAGCACCAGAGTCCATGAGTGCACCCACCGTCGCCCGCTGGTCCGCCCAGGCTAGGGTGACGTCCGCCAGACGGTTTCACTCAGCGTGTGTAAGTGGAGGAGAATACTAGACTGCTGGCTAGCCAGAGCCCCCAGGGACCCCTGAATAAGCAGGACCTGCTCTCGGAGTTCCTGTACAGCGGCCGCAGCCGCATCTAGCTGTAGGCTGTGTTCCTTGGTTGACTCTATCTGGACTGCCAATGCTGTTCTGACTCTCTCTGTGTCGGCTGGGGTCGTCAGGGTTGGATCGTAATGTTATGGTTTGTAACCGACCCCAAGCGCAACGGCACAGAGAGAGTTGTTTCAGAGTTAGCCAAAGCAAGGGCGTATTTATTCTCAGAGTCACAAGATAGAATTAGGTTGAGTAACAGAACAAACGGGGAATCTGGCATGTGAAGAATGTTTGCGGCTCTGCAGATTCTCCCAGAAGGTGATGGTGAGGAATTAGCTTGTGACGTCTGAGCCGCTCTGCAGATCCTCCCAGCATACACTCCAGGTGGGAACGGAGGGAGAGAGAGAAATCCCAGTTAGCTCAGCGCACAACAGAAACAGAGAGGTGACTGATCCAAACAAATATCCAAGTGACTTGATCTTCGGTGTGATACACACAGTTAGCAGAGTCCAGAGAAGAAACAATACGGTAATCCAAGGTGTAAATCCAACAACAAAAAATAGGTGAGAACAGTATAACAAAAACGGGATCTCTTCGGTGTTTCACAAACACACAAAAAACGGGTGATCCAAAAAGAACTGTTTCCAAAAACTCACCAGAGCGCAACGCGTAAAGCGGGCAGATAAACGAGGCGCAGCTTCGTACGGGGAATCAGGTTCTCCAACAGGGATACTTCACGAAATCCTGGGAAGCAACAGACAGGGAACAGCGACGGGAAAGAACGGGCAGATGCAGGGAATATTCAAAACGATCCAAAATCGATATTAGGGAGATCAGGGTATATAAAGCCACGGGGCGCTAATGACAAGCTGTGACAGCTGCGGGATGAAATTGATCATTGCTCCAGAAGCGTGTGGTGGGGAGAGCACCAATCAACACGGCATCTTACAGGAAAGAAGCGTGTGGGTGAGGAGCGGACCAATCATCACAGTACTTTAGGAAGCCTGTGGTGGGGAAAGAACCAATCCTCACAGTGGGGAAAGAACAAATCCTCACAAATACTAATCTATACAATCACCTGTTGTTGAATAAATACCATTACTTTCTAGTTATTACTAAAAAACAGTATAAAACAGTAGCTGTAAAAAAGAAAAGAAAAAAAAAGTTGTCTAATTTATTTAAAAAAATGTTTTTACATTAACTAAAAATAAACAAACATTTCATCCGTTTTCGTCAACAAAATCTAGACTAAAACAAAAAAGACAAAATTGAGACAAAAACTGACTAAGACTAAAATGCTCAGACATTTAGTTGACTAAAACTGACTAAACGAAAAATAAATGAAGATGACTAAATATGATGAAAACGAAAAAGGAGCACATGACACATGATTAAGACTAAAACTAAAATGAAAATAGCTGCCAAAATTAACACTGCTGACAAATTGCTCTACATGAGAGAGAGAGAGAGAGAGAGGGATAGGGAGAGAGACAGAGAGTGAGAGAGAGAGTGAGAGAGAGAGAGGAGGGAGAGTGTGTGTGTGTGTGTGTGTGTGTGTGTGTGTGTGTGTGTGTGTGTGTGTGTGTGTGTGTGTGTGTGTGTGTGTGTGTGTGTGTGTGTGTGTGTGTGTGTGTGTGTGTGTGTGTGTGTGCGTGCGTGCGTGCGTGTGTGTGTGTGTGTGTGTGTGTGTGTGCAGTGTGTGGATATTATGCGTTTGTCTATGCATGGGCCATCTAATCTGTCATGATGTGCTCTGTCCTTGTGTCCATGACTGTATTGTGCCCTGTATCCCTATCTTATGTTCTACTATTATGTGCTTTTGGTTTTGTTTTTATCGTAATGTTATTTATCTCGCTTGTATTCTGTTTGTAAGTATTTTTTACATAGGATTTTAGCCTGTACCTTCTGGCAGGGGGACTACCAATGGAAATGTGCCTTTTTGGCAAAAATTGGGTGCAAAACTGTTTTTAAAATGTTTATTACTGTACACTGTCCCCCTTGAACAAATAACGTAAACCTAAACCTAGAGAATGAGAACGAGAGGAGGGAGAAGCAGAGTTACACTGGAGTTGGCCTGGAGTGGCCACTCTCTATGGTGTGACCAGGTTTTATGGCCCCTAAGAACCACGAAACCCATTCAAACCGCAGCGTATGATTTGAAAAAAAAAAGTGTCAACAGGAAAACAAGTCCGTTTTCCTTCATTCCTGGACAGTCGCTTTTGGAGATACAGGTTTTCCTCTGCCACCAGCGGTGTGCATATGATACCCTGTTGTGAACGAGACTGTGTGCATTTCACACCGCTGGCACAGGTACCAGCACGGGTTCCAGCACGGCTTCCAGCACACTGTACAGTTGATATTACATTAATTGAGTGCCAATATGTGTCTACAGTATATTGGCTGTGCCTGTGTGGGTGCTTGTGAATGAACACTTGAAGCACAGTGTGTGTGTGTGTGTGTGTGTGTGTGTGTGTGTGTGTGTGTGTGTGTGTGTGTGTGTGTGTGTGTGTGTGTGTGTGTGTGTGTGTGTGTGTGTGTGTGTGTGTGTGTGTGTGTGTGTGTGTGTGTGTGTGCAGGTATGTGTGTGTGTGTGTGTGTGTGTGTGTGTGTGTGTGTGTGTGTGTGTGTGTGTGTGTGTGTGTGTGTTTGTTTTATCCTGTGTGTGTATATGTTCTATGGAGTGTGTGTATTATGATCTATGGAGTGAGGGTGTAGAATGTGACACTCTTTCACCCTGTGTACATTTCCCACGATGGTACTTCAATACTCTGTCTCTGTCGTATTCCACTCTATTAATGTGTGTGTGTGTGTGTGTGTGTGCATCCACATGCATGTAGATGTATACTATCTAATCTAATATACGAGCATGCACTGAATATGAATTCTAGAAGGTTTACAATCCAATAGAACTCTGTTACAGGTATGTATATCACAGCAACGCTCTCCAGATCTACATGCTTGTGCATGCTTGCATGCCCCAGGCCTAATGTATACTAATGCATGTATTAGTGGGCACCTATGCATATCGATAAATCTCAGGTTAGGTAATGTCTGACGTGTGGTTGACCGATCGTTTGCCGAGAGCGCAAAGAACGGTGATTGCATCGTTGATTTATTAGTGGTACAATTACAGGTAAAGTGAAAGGGCATGTATGGTACACTGTATGCACAGGCAGAAATGTATGCAGTGTGTAATTTTGAAAGATGGGTGCGTTTTGAAATGCATTCTCATACTGTATGTGAAGTTGGTGCAAAGGTGGTGGTGTCTATTGATTCTACATTATGCGTGAGTGTTGTAGCACTCGAGTCCAGGACTCGGACTCGACTTGGATTTGAGCACTGATGACTCGGACTTGGACTCGAGCTTTGACTGCATTCGGACTCAGAAGGTGCAGACGAGGACTCAGACTTGTTAATTGATAAATACAGTTGTTTTTTGTTTTGTTTTTTGTATGCCCTAATCATTTGGCATAAGATAATATTGATGGCTAGTGCATTTGTTTGGCTATTGTGTCACAAAGTAAATAAACTCCCTTTGAAATGGTGACCGCTGTGTCATTTATGTTTAATTTAGACCTTTTTTTATTTGTCAGCTCTTTGACTGCCAGAGTGGAGTGGACTAAACGTGGATGACTTGGACTCGGACTCAGACTTGGGTAATGGGGACTTGGACTCGGACTTGGACTAGGGTAATGGGGACTCGACTCAGACTCAACTCAGGCTCTTCTTTGGTGACTCAGACTTGGACTCGGACTCGAGATTTAGTGACTCGACTACAACACTGGCGACAACAGCTCAGTGTTCAACACCATAGTCCCCACCAGACTGGTGGACAAGCTGATCGAGCTAGGTCTGAGCTCCGCTCTGAGCGCCTGGATACTGGACTTTCTGAGTGAAAGGCCCCAGGCGGTCAGGGTGGGGGGTCAGACCTCCAACACCATCACCCTGAGCATCGGGTCCCCCCAGGGCTGTGTCCTGAGCCCCCTGCTGTATTCACTATACACACATGATTGTGTGGCCAAGTTCAGCTCCAACTCCATAGTGAAGTTTGCGGACGACACAGTGGTGGTGGGGCTGATCTCGGACAACGACGAGAAGGCCTACCGGGAGGAGGTTGAGGTACTGGAACGCTGGTGCCAGGACAACAGCCTGCTCCTGAACATTGGTAAAACCAAGGAGCTGATCGTGGATTATAGGAGAGGACAGCAGGAGACACACACACCACTGAGGATTAACAGGGCTACCGTGGACAGGGTGAGCAGCTTTAAGTACCTGGGGGTCCACATCGCAGAGGATCTGACATGGACAACACACATAGACTCAGTCGTAAAAAAGGTGAAGCAACGCCTCTACCACCTGAGACAGTTAAGGAAGTTCAGAGTATGGGAAGATACTCCAGTCCTTCTACTCCGGAGCTGTAGAGAGCATCTTGACTGGAAATATCACTGCCTGGTATGGAAACAGCACGGCACAGGACAAGAAGGCCCTACAGAGAGTGGTGCGCTCAGCCGAGCGTACCACGGGCATTGCACTACCACCCCTGCAGGTTCTATACAACAAGAGGTGCAAATCCAGAGCCTGCAGGTGCAGAATAATGAAAGACCCACACCACCCCAACAACAGCCTGTTCATGCTGCTCAGGTCAGGCAGACGCCTGCGAACACCAGCTGCTAGGACAGAGAGACTTCGGCTCAGCTTCTTCCCCCAGGCCATCAGAGCCCTGAACACTGAACTCTCCACACACAAGCACACATGAGCACACGCACAACACACTCACTGTACACGCTCACACACTAGCAGCCACTTTAACATGAGCAGGCACACACTCATGCTGCACACGCCCACACTTAGGGCCACCAAGTAGGGTCACTTTAAAAATAGTATAGTATAACCGGAGATTGTATAAATTATCATGTACAGAAAGACACTACCAAAGGACCCAGTATGGCCTCCATGCTCTGTAAATAACGTATGTACATATACCGATATGCCCTAACATGTTACTTGATTATTGCACAATGTTACTTGTTTATTGCACAATGTTACTTGTTTATTGCACAATGTTGATTCTATTATATGTTATTTGCACATCGTTGCGGGCAAGACCACCCGCATTTCATTGTATACTTGTATGCCGTGACAAATAAATCTCTTGACTTGACTTGACTTGAACAGACGTGACATCATCACGACGTGAACATCTCGGTCTTAACTTAAATAATTGCATCCTGTATTGAGACTTAAAACCCTATTCCTTTGACACGAGGGAGACACTCTGCCAGCAGGGTAAGACATGTTATTGTCATCCCTATGTTCCCCCATTTCTAAGAAATGTTCCTCCCATCATAATTAGGCCCCACATTCCCCCATTTCTAAGAAATGTTGCTCCCATCAAGGTCCTATGTTCCCTCAGGCCTACGTCCCCACAGCACAGGTATTTAGCTTATCCCGTGCCCCCCCTGTCATATTACTGCAGTAATGGTGATCAGCTTGGTTTGAGAGTTGTCTTTATTTAATAAGAAGGAACATTATACATATTTAATAGTAAATAATAATGATAACAGATAACAGGCACACATGGGACAGACAGGGATCACGCGTCCATGAATAGAAACCATTTTAAACTGAGGAAACATAGGGCTGTGGGAATGTACAGTAGGGCTGTGGGAACTTGGGGCTGTGGGAACGTAGGGCTGGGGAAACATAGGGCTGGGGGAACATAGGGCTGTGGGAACATAGGGCTGTGGGAACGTAGGGCTGGGGGAACATAGGGCTGTGGGAACATAGGGCTGGGGGAACGTAGGGCTGTGGGAACATAGGGCTGTGGGAACGTAGGGCTGTGGGAACATAGAGCTGGGGGAACATAGAGCTGTGGGAACGTAGAGCTGGGGGAACATAGGGCTGTGGGAACATAGGGCTGTGGGAACGTAGGGCTGTGGGAACGTAGGGCTGTGGGAACATAGGGCTGTGGGAACGTAGGGCTGTGGGAACATAGGGCTGGGGGAACATAGGGCTGTGGGAACGTATGGCTGGGGGAACATAGGGCTGTGGGAACATAGGGCTGTGGGAACGTAGGGCTGGTGGAACGTAGGGCTGTGGGAACATAGGGCTGTGGGAACGTAGGGCTGTGGGAACGTAGGGCTGGTGGAACGTAGGGCTGTGGGAACGTAGGGCTGGGGGAACATAGGGCTGGTGGAACATAGAGCTGTGGGAACATAGGGCTGGTGGAACATAGAGCTGTGGGAAGTGGGAAGTGGGAAAACGTATCTTTTAGCAAACGGCTGTGGGAACGTAGGGCTGTGAGAACATAGACACGCTCCTTTATAACTGCCATATTTCACAATATTATCCCTTGTTTAAATAAAGTACTTGGAACAAGTTGGTCTGCATTGAAATAAGTGAACTTATCTCATCCGATTGGTAGATTTTCTTTTGGAAAAACTATGTTATGACTCAATACAAGATTGAATGAATGCCAAGATAGAGGTTTGTTTTGCCGTGTACACAGATATAGATCATTCTGTGTACTGGGCTCCCAGGAACCTCAGATTTGTGTGTGTGTGTGTGTGTGTGTGTATGTATGTATGTGTGTGTGTGTGTGTGTGCGTGTGTGTGTGTGTGTGTGTGTGTGTGTGTGTGTGTGTGTGTGTGTGTGTGTGTGTGTGTGCTCGGTTGCCTCTTTCTTATGGGCTGGCTGGGCTTATGAAATATTCATGCTACATACATGTTACATACGTGTGACTGGACCCCAGGCTATAAATAGACACTCAGGAATTACCTTTCCACCCTTGTCCAGCCGTCTTTCTCTCTAGGCCTCTCCTTCTTTTTCTCTCCCTCACATACAATGCACACACAGATGGATAGGGCATTGTGGAGTTCAATGGCGTACGAGCGTAAATGCACACGGCACACACACACGCACACACAATCTGCACAGGCTGCAAGAAGACTAATTTGTTTCAGTGCCACCCACCCCCCCCCCCCTCTCCAGATGACCAGTAGCTTATGAATCAACAGATTGGTATCATGCAGCAGGTCATGAAACCAGGGGACCTTCAGAGATCTGACTTCAGTAGTAAATGATGCTTCGTCAGCTGCCCGTCAGGCTGGTTAACCCTTTCATTACCACACTACAACCGTCTGTAGTGTGGTAGTGAAAGGTTAACCTTCTGTAGTGTGGTTGTGAAAGGGTTAACCCTTTCACAACCACAGGGGGACATGTGACCTGTCACTGTCTCACATCACTCACTCTTAGTTCCTTGTCGTGGGACACACATTTTCTCAAGCGCACACACACGCACGTGCGCACGCACACACACACACACACACACACACACACACACACACAGACACACACACACACACACACACACACACACACACACACACACACACACACACACACACACACACACACACACACACACACACACACACACACACACACACACACACACACACACACACACACACACACACACACACACACACACACAGACACACAGGTATACACTGTAAGAAAAAAAGCTGCAAGAAAACGGTAAATGTCTGGCATCAATGGTTGCCAAATCCCAAATACTTACTGTCAAATTACAGTAAAATCAAATACATTTACAGATTACAACCTTTATTTAATGGTTAATATTTTGATAAAAGGTAATTTACTGTATTTTTATGGCATTTAAATGTAGCACCCTGAAAATATGGCTATTATTCAGAAGTGCTGACTTGCCTTTTATCTCCCCTGGTGCACCAAGACATACTAACTAGTTTCCATTAATATTCCATCGAACAATGACGCAGGCTTCTCCTTCATCTACCGGCTGGAATATGGATTATAAACAGTATCACTGGATCATATTCACCCATCCAGTTTTCCCTGTGTGGCTAGTTGGCGGTACCAGCAGGGGGCGCGGTGGCAGGCAGAGAGCGTACGAGAGAGAGACGGGAAAGGAAGCAAGCCAATCGAGACGGAAGAGGGAAAACGACTCTCTTCGAGTTTGGACTTTGATGTGATCAGACGTGTCTCGACAGAGCCCCTGTTGTGTGGACCACACGGGCGAACGTATTGAACTTGAGTATATGACCCTAGTGATACAACAAGTTATCCTAGAAAATGCGGTATAGCCAAGTGTGGCTTAAGTTAAAGATATTCCCTCTAGTGAGGTGCCCCGCCAGCGTGGCTGGAAGAGGACCGGTGTTTAGAGACACCCTGCATCATTATATATCACGGCTAGCAGGAGGGCTGTTTGGGACCCAGAGAGTAGCTTCAGTGTAAGGTAGGGCAAGTGTATGGCTGCGCGTCAACCCAGCGCCGGCCGCCAACAACCAGCCTTCGCCGGCGTTTCGACTTCTGCTCTGCCCCGGCGGTCGACAGCCCAGCACGGGAGTTCTTCCGTCCAGCAGAGGTCGCCATCACCCAGCACACGCTCTCAGCCAGCTACTGCCCCTCTGCTTCAGCCCCGCTTGCTAGCGCCCGCGACGAGAGCGTTCGACGCCATCTTGCTACCTGGACGGTGGTGGCACGGCGAGGCCGCCATTTTGGTTGAGTACAATCTAGCGTCGATGCTCCGGATCTATTACACAGTACACAGTGTGGTGCAGCCTACGGGCGAAGCTAATGGTTGCTAACTACAGTTCATAGGGGTACCCCATAAACATTACATGCCGGCATTAGCATAGGACTTTTGTTCTGGTACAGTGGGCCCACATTTTTTATTTCCTTTGAGTGTGAAAACGTGTTGGTTCTTTAATAATAATTCCCATTTAATTAACCCTTTCCCTGTGGGGAGGTTACAGACCTGGTGCATCATAAGTAAAGCCTTGGAGAGGTATTATTCTTGCCATATAATTAAAGCCTGATAGAGGTATTATACATGGTACTGACCCAGACGTGGGTGATGAGTCAAACACATTGAAGTATATTATCCCTGATACTAACCCAGAGGTGGGTGTATAATATACGTGTCTACAAGGTATTGAGTTACACACAGAGCTATAGTGGGACTTCAGTCCATTCGACCACCCCTATTAAATCATTGTAACTGAACAGTACAATTAATATAAAGACTTAAATGGGGTTCTGTGTGCGTGTCCATTCCTGTGCCCAGTATTAACTCTTTTGGTGTGGGTAACGTATATATATAATTAACCCCTTCCTACCCAACTCTCCCCTTTTCATTATAAGGTTTCTAGTGGTCATCAAGGGAGGGTACTGCTTGCGGGAGGAACAAATCTATTTATGCATATAAATAGGTCACTAGGTGTGGGAGGGTTAACGGAGGTAATCAGGGAAGTGAGAGCGAGTTGGGGAGTACTGCTGACCGCCCCGGAGAGGCGAGGAAGACCAGAGTACCAAACCAGGTTGGTAAATCCCGGGCCCCATTCACTCCCACTACCGGGCCCCACGTTGACGCTCCAGGCCCAAAGACGAGGGTGCAGTCAGACGGAGCTCTACTGTGTCCAGCTACCTTGTGACTGCCAGCAACCATTCCCACCAAGCAGGGATAATCCACCCTGCTACATTTGGCGTCACAAACAGGATCAACATCCTAACTTACTCCCTTGACCGGGACCCGTAGAGAGACCCACGATGTCCGAAGAGGAGACCCACGCCGCGCAGGAGATGGAGGCGAAGTTTGAGGAGCTGCAGGAGGAGTGTCGGACTCAGGCGGCACTACTAAAGCAGCAAGCCGCAGCGATGAAGGAGTCGACCGAACAGGCACTCCAAGAGAAACGCTATGCTCAGGCGGCCCTACAGGAGCAACGAGAGGAGACCCACACCGCGCAAGAGAGGGCGGCGAAGTTTGAGGAGCTGCAAGAGGAGTGTCGGACTCAGGCGGCACTACTAAATCAGCAAGCCGAAGCGATGAAGGAGTTGACCGAACAGGCACTCCAAGAGAAGCGCTACACTCAGGCGGCCCTAAAGGAGCAACGAGACGGTCAGGACGCCGCCACCGAGGTAAAGAAGGAGGAGGCCGAAACCATGGAGAAATTGACCGCACAGGTGAAGACCCAGCACGAACAGCTGGAGCAGGCCAGACGCCAAGAGTCACTTGCCTTGGCGCAGGCCATGATCCAACGGCTCCCTCCAGCGCCCCTCCCGGCTGTGTACGTCCAACGAGAGCGGAAGTGCAGCGAGTTCGGAGGTGAAAAAGAGAGGGGGGAACTGCCTGTGGAAGACTGGATCCAGGCAATGAGGACCCATCTCCGTGCCAGTCGCGTGCCCGCGGAGGAACAAGCGGAGGTCGTACAGCTCCACCTCAAAGGCGAGGCGAAGCAGACGGTACGCTTCCTGACGGAGGGAACCGCCCCCGTCACGGAAGCCTTGTTCAAGATACTCGAGGAAACCTATGGGGACAAGGTCCCGGTCTGCATTCGCCTGGGGGAGTTCTTTGACCGAAGACAGGCCGCCGGCGAGACTGTGCGCCAGTTCGCTTACGACCTACAGGAAAGGATCCGTTGCCTACGACATCGGGCGCCTGCACAGGTCACCGACGCCGCCGCCCTGCTGCAGGAGCGGTTCGTGGTGGGCCTCCGAAACGAGGCCCTGAGGCGAGAAATGCGGAAGTACGTGAGGGAGGACGGGACGCGGCCGTTTCCCCAGGTGCTGAAGGCGGCGATTGATTGGTCGGAGAACGAGCTGGTCTTCCCCTCCGACAAGGGCCCCCCCGGGGCTTGGTCCACGCCGCGGCCGCGGAGGGACGAGAGGCCCCGCCGAACGTTGACGCGCTGCATGAAGCTATTAAGCAGCTCAATGCAGGACAAGAGCGGCTAGGTGCGCGCCAGGAGCAACTATTCCAGACCTTCCGACAGGAACATGACGCGCCCCGGAGAGGCGCCACCGGACGGCGACGCCGAGACGACGCGACCGCCGCCACGCGGGAACCACCCCGCCGAGACGAAGAGGGCAGGCTGATCTGCTATGCCTGCAATCAGCCGGGCCACATCAGCAGGGATTGCCCCCGCTCAGCCAGCGGGCCACGCCCAGCCTCTACTCCCAACCCCAAAGCTCCGGGCCCGTCAGGGTACCGACCCGGACCACGAAGGGCAGTCGACGCCGTCGTAACCAGAGTCGCCGACTCGGCCGCGGAGGGCACCGAGACGCAAGACGCGCACGGGGAATGCCTCACCCTAGACGTCCAGATCGACGGGGTCGAGACCCGCTGCCTCTTCGACACCGGCGCCGAAGTAACCACCATGAACGAAAGCCACTTCCGAAGACACTTCCCGCGGTCGAGGTTGACCCCCTCCAACTGGATCACCCTCATCGCAGCCAACGGGTTGGAGATCCCAGTGGTGGGATGTCTCTACGCCGAGGTGAAGTGCCTAGATATGACATTTACGGGGAAATGCATATTCATACTAAAAGACGATCCCACCCGAGTGGCCCCAGGAGACGCCGTCCAGGGACTCCTGGGCATGAACGTGCTCTGCGGGGTAGACGGCCTGTTCAAGGGGATCAAGGGGATGCGGCCGGCGAGCCGAAGACGTGTCGACGCTAGAAGCATCGCCATCCGCCGTGTGGTCGCCGCCATGGCCCAAGAAGCCCGAGAGTGTACCGCCCCGGGAAGAATGGGGTACGTCAAGGTGGCCGGCAGAGAGCCGGTGGTCATCCCCCCACACAGCGAAGTGATCGTCTCAGGCCGCTGTGAGACGACGGCGGGGATGCGGCGTTCCGTGATGCTAGAGAACACGGCGAGTGCCAACCTGCCCCCCTGGACTAATGGTGGCGAACGTGGTGGCGTACGCCCGACAGGGAAGAGTGCCTGTGCGGGTGTTGAACCCGACCAACGTCGAGATGGTGCTCAGACCCCGGTCCAGGCTGGCGGAGCTCCACTGCCCCCGTCAAGTACGGCCTAAAGAGAGGGTGACCGTGGAAGAAGTAGACGGAGGCGTCCGAGTGACGGCGATTGAGACTCGAGACAGCCCGCCAGAGGTGGAGCTGTACGGGAGGACCCGAGGGCTCGCCGTGGCCGTACAGGCGAACCTGCAGGATCTCACACCGGCCCAAGTGAGCCGGCTAAATCAAGTATTGGAGAAACACAAGGCGGTGTTCTCCGTAGACGACGGGGACTATGGTTACACGACCACGGTCACTCACTACGTCCCCACCGGTAACGCACCCCCGGTGAAGCAACGACACCGCCGAATACCGCCCCACGTGTTCCAAGAGGTAAAGCGGCATGTACAAGACCTGGTAGACCAGGGTGTTCTGGTAGAGAGCTGCAGTCCGTGGGCGTCTCCAGCCGTGATCGTCATAAAGAAGGGCGGCTCCGTGCGGTTCTGCTGTGACTACCGTCGCCTCAATAACGTGACGCACCGGGATGCGTATCCCTTACCTCGTATCGAGGAGTCCCTAGACGCCTTGGGGCAGGCCAAGATCTTCTCCTCGCTTGACCTCACCGCCGGCTACTTCCAGGTGGCGGTGAAAGAAGAAGATCAAGAGAAGACGTCCGTCACGACGCCCTTCGGCCTCTACCAGTGGACCCGTATGCCCTTCGGCCTGTGTAACGCACCCGCGACATTCCAGCGGTTGATGACCGCCGTGCTGGGGGACCTGGCTTTCGACATCCTGCTTGTCTATCTAGACGACGTCTTAGTGTTCGCCAGTGACTTCGAGAGCCACTGTCAGAAGTTGGACCTGGTGTTTGGACGGCTTCGGGAGCATGGGCTCAAACTCAAGCTGAGAAGTTCAGAGACCTCTTGATGTACGCCCAGTTCACCGTGATCACCGACCACAACCCGCTGAAGCACCTCGGCACGGCCAATCTGGGAGCCGTGGAGCAGCGCTGGAACACTCAGCTCGCGGAGTACGACTTCGTGGTACAATACAAGCCTGGGCGACTCAACCAGAACGCAGACGCCCTGTCTCGCATGCCGATGCGGTCAGAGCCTGAAGTGGAAGACACCGAGAAAGACTTCCTAACAATACCCGCGACCGGCACTCACACCCGTCAGGGTCTGCCGGAACGGACCGCCCCATTGTGCGGCCCCGCCCCAGTCGCCCGCGATGGCTACATCGTGGTCCCAGCGGAGGAAGTACGGGCCCTGCTGGGTCCCGAGAGACCGACAGAGACATGGGAGGTCCCGAGTGTCAGCGCACGACAGATAGCGACACAGAAGGGGAACAGCGGGTACAGCTGGGCGGAACTACGGCAGCTGCAGGCGGACGATCCCGAGTTGGGTCCGGTGTGTCGGGCGGTGGCACAGGGAGTCCCTCCCACTAAAGTACAGTTGAAAGAAGGAGACCCGAAACTCTGCAAGTTATACGGGCAGTGGGAGCGGTTCCGTCTGTACCAACAAGTACTGTTCCGACGCGTCAGTGATCCCCGTGACGGGGAGGAGGTTCTGCAGCTGGTGGTGCCCACGGCCCTGCGACGGAGGATCTACGAGACCCAACATGAGGATGGGGGACACTACGGGGGACGAGGGACGATGGATCTGATGAGGCGAAGTTATTATTGGATCGGAATGGCAGAGGAGGTGAAGAAATGGGTGCAGCAATGCAAGCGATGTGCATTAGCCCGGGACGTGTTCCCTAAAGCCCAGGCCCTGATGACTTGCACTAACGTGACGGCACCCATGGAGGTCCTTGCCATGGACTTTACCGTGTTGGAAAGGTCGGTGGGTGGCTACGAGAATGTACTGGTGCTGACGGATATGTTCACCAGATTCACTATTGCCATACCGACCAAAGATCAGACTGCGAAGACCACCGCCGCCGCCATCATCAAGTACTGGTTTGTGTATTACGGCTGCCCTGCCCGACTCCATGCCAACCAAGGGCGAAATTTCGAGTCAAGCGTCATCAAGGAGCTCTGCCGATTGTACGGAATCTCCAAGAGCCGCACCACGCCTTACCATCCCCAGGGGAATGGGCAATGTGAGAGGTTCAATCGGACTATGCATGACATGCTGCGTAGTCTGCCCGCAGAGAAGAAGCGGGACTGGAAGGAGCACCTACCCGAGTTGGTACTTACGTACAACTGCCACGTGCACTCCTCCACGGGATACTCCCCCTTCTACTTGCTTTTCGGAAGAGACGCCAGAATGCCCTGAGATATCCTGGGGGGCAGAGACGTCATGGAGGAGGGGGCGGAGGACCTGGACGAGTGGGTACAGAGTCACCACGAGCGACTAAAGGCCGCCGCGGAGGCCGCCGAGGCCACGGCGAAGCAGGCGTCTCATCGACGCAAGAGGATTTACGACAGGAAGAGCAGAGGTGCACTCCTGCGGGCCGGAGACTGGGTCCTGATACGCGACCACCGAATCTGGGGCCGTAATAAGATACAGGACAAGTGGGAGCCTACGTCTTATGTGGTGGTGAAGCAGAGCCAGAAAGGACCGTGCATCGAGACCAGCTCAAGACCTGTCCCTTCCCGGCCTCCGACCCGGAAGCGCGGGCGAGGGCCCCTCGACAGATCCCTGTGGCACTGCGGAGCTCGTCCGAATCAGACATCGGAGGTGCTTTCGGGTACCGGCGGGAACCACATCCTAGGGCGTGTAACCACCCCGGGCCCCTGCGAGACGCCCCTGGAGAGGCAGCGAACGCCGAGTCAGAGGTGGAGTCGACCCCCTCAGGAGGGGATGGGGAAGACGGCGGAGACGGAGTCGAAGAGGAGGCCGCTGGCGGTCCACCGATGGACCCGGAGGGCGAGGCTGTGGTCCATGACCCGCCAACGGGCATGGAAGAATCCGACACGGAGTCGGAGGTGGGGGAAGTGGAACCCCCCCGGGTGGAACCCACCCGGCCCCAGAGGAGCACCAGAGGTCGGCTACCCGCTCTGTATCGCCAGGACTACGTGCTCAAGAGTGTGTTTGTTGAACAGTGTTTCCAACTCATGAAGGAGTGTGTGAAACTGTTAGCATAATGTGTGATTGTCGATTTATGTGTGAAACTGTTGGTCTCAGGACCGTTTTCATGAATGCGTTGGTTGGTGTTTCATTGAGTTAACTTGCAGAGGACTTAGCAAGTTCAAAGTGGGGGGAAATGTAGCACCCTGAAAATATGGCTATTATTCAGAAGTGCTGACTTGCCTTTTATCTCCCCTGGTGCACCAAGACATACTAACTAGTTTCCATTAATATTCCATCGAACAATGACGCGGGCTTCTCCTTCGTCTACCGGCTGGAATATGGATTATAAACAGTATCACTGGATCATATTCACCCATCCAGTTTTCCCTGTGTGGCTAGTTGGCGGTACCAGCAGGGGGCGCGGTGGCAGGCAGAGAGCGTACGAGAGAGAGACGGGAAAGGAAGCAAGCCAATGGAGACGGAAGAGGGAGAACGACTCTCTTCGAGTTTGGACTTTGATGTGATCAGACGTGTCTCGACAGAGCCCCCGTTGTGTGGACCACACGGGCGAACGTATTGAACTTGAGTATATGACGGGTTATCCTAGAAAAGTAACCGTAGTGGAGCGTTGCATGTTTTCCCCACTGAATAACCCTAGTGATACAACGAGTTATCCTAGAAGAAATGCGGTATAGCCAAGTGTGGCTTAAGTTAAAGATATTCCCTCCAGTGAGGTGCCCCGCCAGCGTGGCTGGAAGAGGACCGTGTTTAGAGACACCCTGCATCATTATATATCACGGCTAGCAGGAGGGCTGTTTGGGACCCAGAGAGTAGCTTCAGTGTAAGGTAGGGCAAGTGTATGGCTGCGCGTCAACCCAGCGCCGGCCGCCAACAACCAGCCTTCGCCGGCGTTTCGACGTCTGCTCTGCCCCGGCGGTCGACAGCCCGTCCAGCAGAGATCGCCATCACCCAGCACGCGCTCTCAGCCAGCTACTGCCCCTCTGCTTCTGCCCCGCTTGCTAGCGCCCGCGACGAGAGCGTTCAACGCCATCTTGCTACCTGGACAGTGGTGGCACGGCGAGGCCGCCATTTTGGTTGAGTACAATCGAGCGTTGATGCTCCGGATCTATTACACAGTACACAGTGTGGTGCAGCCTACGGGCGAAGCTAATGGTTGCTAACTACAGTTCATAGGGGTACCCCATAAACATTACATGCCGGCATTAGCATAGGACTTTTGTTCTGGTACAGTGGGCCCACATTTTTTATTTCCTTTGAGTGTGATAACGTGTTGGTTCTTTAATAATAATTCCCATTTAATTAACCCTTTCCCTGTGGGGAGGTTACAGACCTGGTGCATCATAAGTAAAGCCTTGGAGAGGTATTATTCTTGCCATATAATTAAAGCCTGATAGAGGTATTATACATGGTACTGACCCAGACGTGGGTGATGAGTCAAACACATTGAAGTATATTATCCCTGATACTAACCCAGAGGTGGGTGTATAATATACGTGTCTACAAGGTATTGAGTTACACACGGAGCTATAGTGGGACTTCAGTCCATTCGACCACCCCTATTAAATCATTGTAACTGAACAGTACAATTAATATAAAGACTTAAATGGGGTTCTGTGTGCGTGTCCATTCCTGTGCCCAGTATTAACTCTTTTGGTGTGGGTAACGTATATATATAATTAACCCCTTCCTACCCAACTATCCCCTTTTCATTATAAGGTTTCTAGTGGTCATCAAGGGAGGGTACTGCTTGCGGGAGGAACAAATCTATTTATGCATATAAATAGGTCACTAGGTGTGGGAGGGTTAACGGAGGTAATCAGGGAAGTGAGAGCGAGTTGGGGAGTACTGCTGACCCCCCCGGAGAGGCGAGGAAGACCAGAGTATCAAACCAGGTTGGTAAATCCCGGGCCCCATTCACTCCCACTACCGGGCCCCAGGTTGACGCTCCAGGCCCAAAGACGAGGGTGCAGTCAGACGGAGCTCTACTGTGTCCAGCTACCTTGTGACTGCCAGCAACCGTTCCCACCAAGCAGGGATAATCCACCCTGCTACATAAAGTAGAAAAACAGAAGTAATCTGTAAAATAATACAGTGAATTTCCCGTAATTTATTTACATTTTTTACAGTGTACGTTTGGTTTCAACATTGGGGGGGACACTTCTGGGGGAGATTTTGAGCATCAAACACTTCATTCCGTGCATTCTGGTGAACTTTTATGCACCAATTTGTGCCTTTTCTGCATCAATTTATGGTGGAAATGTCTTTATTTATGTAAAGGAAAATAATTTATGTTATGGAATATGATGCAGTAAGACTCTCAGGCATTCTGTATATGATTTCAAATATTTAGTCTCCTGTATTATTATATAATAGTTACAGTATAAATGTTTTGACGCCCCCTTATTTTTTTAAAACCTCTTTTGGGGAGGGGATTGTCTTTCATATTAGTTATATTTTTGAGAGGGACAAATTTACCTCTTCTCAATATTGAGGGGGACATGTCCCCAACAACCCCTCCTAAACTACGCCTATCAAATCACACAACCCAGCACTGCAAATGGCCACACTTTCACTGGCCACTCTTATGGGACAACCCACTTAACCTACAGTTGATCTATAGCTCCAATAACATCATTTGGAAATAAATATACATAGAATAAAGATACAGGATTTTCCTTTTCGTCATAAGTGATGGTAAATTGATGATTGGTTTTGCCGCTACTGAGGGTTACTCAAAAACCCCTTGGTTTATTTTTACACTAGGTTTATCACTGTACCGTACTGCTGCTTCACCTAGTGGCCAAAGCGTTGTTCAGCTTTACTGCAATGTTGTGTAGTAGCCCACTCCAGCCCGTAGATGGCAGTGTAACACAACTCTGAAGACGTACAGTAAGTGAATGACCTGACCTAAAAGTTACACGGGAGGATGAGCAGCATCAGCACCAAGGATAGGTCTGACCGTCTGGGTAGGTCTGTTATTTATTCACCAACGTCATTTGACTGTTTTTCGGCACTAACAAGATAAAGCAACCAAAGGGTGTGGTTGCTCATTGAAAAAGTTGAACTACAATAGCCCATATATTATATTCAAATCAGCGGACGTGTGTGTGTTTTGATTTAGTTGCTAGTCAATAAACAGGCGTTGTTTATAATAATAGTCTTTGCATTAGTGTCTCTTAACATTAACCACTTTTAGCGAACGTTGTTAACGAGGCGACCCATTAAAGTGTTTCATCTCTATTCTTGGTCTTCGCTCATTCACACGCCAAAACGATGTCATTTAGCCATATTTAGGATGATTGAAGTATATTATCTCTGATGAGATTAGTAGGTCGCCTATTCATAGTTAAGACATCATGGTTGAAAACAACAGGGGAATGTAATAAAATAGCAGGTTAAAATATTATTTTAGGTTGATGATTAAATTATCATTAAATGACAACTGTGGCCAATGAGCTGTGACTGCCATATTGTATAGCAAGAATTAGTAGCCTATTATAGGCCAGTGTCCATTTTGACATGCCTTTGCAGGGTAAACACAGGTGTAATTAATAACATTAATTATGGTCTTGTTCCATTTAGGTGTGTCAGGGCTCTGTTATTGTGCGTCTCACTGGCTTTGACACATGCCAACATGGACTTTGCCTACTACTTAATACTACTACTACCATATTAACAATAACTTTATGTATGTAACACATTTAAGTTTGTCAAGACGTCAGCTTAGTGATTTGTATGTTTTTATATTTATAAAGCCATTCTCCCCTGTTATTTATCTGTCTCGTTAACCAGAAAACAGGGCAAATATGGGTTACGGTCTCAGGACACTATACTTATAACTGTTCAGACTGAATTAGGAAAGAAGGCCATCATGTTTTCTGCACCATCTGCATGGAATAGCATGCCAAATGAACTTAAACTCAAGGATCTAGACATTCTTAATGAATTTAAACTTCAATATCTAGTCACTCTTAATGAACTTAAACCCCAGGATCTAGTCACTTTTAATGAATTTAAACTCTAGGACCTAGTCACTCTTAATGAACTTAAACTCAAGGATCTAGTCACTCTTAATGAATTTAAACCCCAGGATCTAGTCATTCTTAATAAACTTAAACCCCATGATAGTCACTCTTAATGAATTTAAACTTCAATATCTAGTCACTCTTAATGAACTTAAACCCCAGGATCTAGTCACTCTTAATTAATTTAAACTCTAGGACCTAGTCACTCTTAATTAATTTAAACTCTAGGACCTAGTCACTCTTAATTAACTTAAACCCCAGGATCTAGTCACTCTTAATTAATTTAAACTCTAGGACATAGTCACTCTTAATTAATTTAAACTCTAGGACCTAGTGACTCTTAATGGTGGCGACAGTGGGTCAGGTGGTAGAGCAGTCGTCTGGTAATCCGGAGGTTCCCAGTTCGATTCCCCCTCCTCCCAGGCAGTGTGTCGAAGTGTCCGCAAGACACTTAATCCCTAATTGCTCCTGATGAGCAGGTTGGCTCCTTGCATGGTCGCCTCCGCCGTCGGTGTGTGAATGTGTGAGTGATTGGGTAAAATGTGAGGAACAAATTGTAAAGCGCTTTGGATAAAATAAATATTTTTTTAAGAATTTCAACTCCAGGATCTACTCGTAATGAACTTAAACTCCAGGATCGAGTCACTCCTAATAAATGTAAAAGTACAGTGAAAGCAATAGAAATGGACTCTATTGATGTTTGTAGGCCTAGTTGTTTTAATTGAAATAGTATTATAGTATTATATGGCTTCCCTGCACTTTTACTGTAAAGCACTTTTGAGCTGATCTGTTTGTAGTGTGTGTGTGTGTGTGTGTTTTGATTGATTGATTGAAAAGTTTATTAACAGATTGCAGAATGGGTACAGTACAGTACATCTCAATACAATTGTTAAGGGGATGCAGACCAGAGAAAGACTTTCGTCTTGTTTACATCAGGGTCCCCCATTTTCAATTCATCATAACATATATGACATACATGACATACAGATAGACAGTACTGCTACATCTATACATTTATGACATATCAGATTTGCAAATACAGTACTGTTTGTGATACAAAAGTGTCCAGAAAAGGAGTGTATATACATTTGGCGTAGAAACTGTACATTGGAGGAGGTTTGTGGGGTGGGGTTGGGTGGGTTGGGTGAGGGCTGTACATTGGAGGTGGGGAGGGGGGGGGGGGTTGGGTATGGGACACACACACATTTTACACTGTACATTGGAATATTGACAAGGCCTTACTTGGTCATTTACTGTACAACTAGGTTAGGACATTTGTAGGGGCCAGTTTCGAATTGCAGTCTCACGTAGGTGTTTTTTGAGAGTGTTTTTGAAGGTGGGTAGTGATTCACATTCCTTTACAGCTTTAGGCAGGGCGTTCCACATTGATGTGGCATAATTGCGAAACGTGTTTAGTCCCTTGTTTGAGCCGAATCTGGGTTTTACATGATTTGTGGAGCTCCCTCTGGTGTTGTGATCGTGGTATTCACTGACCTTTGGGAAGTATTTTGACATGTACATGGGTACCTTGGTCGCGTAGTGTATCTTGTAGACCAGGCCCATTGCAAGTTGCTGTACTCTGTCGTCTACTCTAAGCCATCCTAGGTTGTCAAAGTGGGCAGGGGTGAGGTGGGTTCTAGGAGTCAGGTCAAGTAGTAGTCTGACTAGCTTGTTTTGAGATGTTTGTAATTTGTTTTTTAGTGCCTTTGAGGTGCTTTGGTACCATGAGGTGCAAGCATAGTCGTAGTACCCTTGAATGAGTGCTCCTGCTAGAGTCTTCAGGGTATTCTTGTTTACCAGAGAGGAGATCCGGTACAAGAATCGCGTTCGTTGGTTGACTTTTTTTATTACATTGGATGCCATTTTGTCACAGGAAAGATTAGCCTCTAGGATGGAACCCAGGTAGGTAATTTCATCTTTCCTTGTGATAATATTGTCACCCACTGTAACCGAGAAGCCGTCGGTCTTGCTGAGTTTGTTATTTGAACCGAAGAGAATGGACTCTGTTTTGCCCATGTGTAATGATAGTTTGTTGTCGGCGAGCCATATGCAGATTTTGCCTAGTTCCGAGCTGAGGGCTTTTTCAACCTGTAACTTGTTCTTGTCAGAGACCAGCAGGGCTGAGTCGTCCGCAAACAGGAACAAGTTGCAGTCACAAGCTGACGACATGTCATTTGCATAAATTAGGAATAGTAGCGGTCCTAGTATGCTTCCTTGTGGAACACCACAGCTCACTGTGAGGGGGGGGGATAGGGTACCGTTTACTTCCACCATCTGTTCCCTCCCCTCCAGGTAGGATTGTATCCAGCTCACTGATAAACTATCAAAACCAATTGCTTTTAGCTTGTCAATCAGAATGGTGTGATTGACAGTGTCGAAGGCCTTTTGTAGGTCCAGCATGACCATGCCGCAGTATTTGCCCGCGTCCACCTCTTGTTTGATGTGGTCGTTCAAGTAGAGAAGGCATGTGTCAGTGGAGTGGGATGTTCTGAAGCCAGATTGGAATTCGTAGATTAGATTTTTTTCCGCGAGGTACTTTTCGATCTGTTCGTATACTATTTTTTCCATGACTTTCGAGATGGATGTAAGGATAGAAACAGGGCGGTAGTTACCCGGGTCTAATTTGCTGCCCTTTTTGTGCAGGGGTGTTACTCTCGCAATTTTGAAGTCCTTGGGGACGTGTCCCTGTTTTATGGAGAGGTTTATTATGTGTGTGATGACTGGGGTGATGGCTGCTGCTGAGTCTCTGAGGAATTTGGAGGGGATGTTGTCATGGCCAGTGGCCTTGTTTGGTTGGAGGGCGCTCAGTTTTTTGAGTACCTCATCTGTAGTTACTATTTCCAGTTTGAAGTCGTCTTTGTGGACGCCTAGGTTCATGTAGTATGCTACTATGTGTTCTACCCCATACTGCCCTGAGTGGGAGGGTAGTTTGTTTACCAGTGTTGTGGCTATGTTTGTGAAGAAAGTGTTTAAGTAATTGGCTACATCCAGCTTGTCTGTGATGAGCGTGTTGTCCGTCTTTATGTTTATGTTTGAGAACCTGGTTTTGAGTTTTTTACTGCAGCCTAGTTGATTGTTGAGTAATTTCCAAAGTTCACGTGGTTTATTTTTGTTTTCCTCGGTTTTGTCATTGATGAAATTTTTTTTAGCAGTTTTGATCATGGAGTTTACGTCATTTCTTAGTCTGTTTCTTTCTAGTTTGAGTTCAGTCACGTGGTCTTGGAGTTCACTGCTCGTGCTTTTGGTAAGCTTTGACTGACTTTTACGAAACTCAGAGCATTTTTTGTCTCTGGCTTTCATAGCGGTCAGTATTTCAGTGTGCATCCATGGCTCAGCGCGATTTTTTACCCTGGTGGTTCTTAGGGGGGCCATTTTGTTTAGTATTGATGAAAATTTGGTTTTGAAGCCAAGCCAAGTTTCTTCAACCAGTGTACCATTGAGTTCATCTGACCAGTCCAGACTCTCCAGTTCAAGGTTAAAGGCCTCGCTAGAGTAGGTTTTGAGGTCTCTAGATGTGACTGTTTTGTGACAGCCAGCCTTTAGTTTTAGCTTTTTGCGGGTACAGAATATCATGTAATGATCACTTAACCCGCATGCTATAACCCCTTTACTGGAGATCTTGGACTTGTCAGAGGTCAGTATGAGGTCAATGGTAGTCTGAGTTGATTCACATATCCTTGTGGGTTGGGTGATTAGTTGGCTGAGGCCGTGCAGATCACAAAACCTATTGAAGGATTTGAAGACGGGTGCATTTTTTTGTTGCATATCCGTGTTCCAATCCCCAATACGAATTTTTTCCGCATCCTCAGCTCCAGCTAAGCACACATCCAGAGTATCATAAAAGCCAGTTTGATCTGGCGGTCTGTATATTGTGCCGACTAGAACAGATTTTGCCCTTTCAAATAAAATTTCCACCCATACGGTTTCAATTGTCTCATGATGAAGGTCAGTACGGGTAATGAATTTGGTGTCCTTATGTATGTACATACAAACACCACCTCCATACTGGTTTCTGTCATTACGGACTATAGTATAGTTCTCTATTTCTATTTCAGGGTCTGTTACAGATGGATCAAGTTTAGTTTCAGTAAAGCATATTATGTCTACCTTACCGCTCATAAACAGGTTTCTTAATTCGTCCAGCTTATGCTTAATGCTGTTTACATTAAGGTGAAAGATGTGTAGTCCGTTTTTATTAGCTGTGTTATTGATGTCTTCGAGTTCCAGGTAATGGTCTTCTGGTGCTGCTGTGGGGGAGGGAGGGGGGGGGCTTTGTTGTTGTCTCCGTGAGGTCTGTGTGTTGGTGTGTGGGGAGGGGGAGTCCTTTGTCCTGTCTTTTCTGGCGGCAACCTTTTGTTCTCCTGGGCTGGTAAACATAGCCAGCCTGGCTAGGTTGGCTAGTTTATCAGGCGATTTGTCCGTGGGGTTGCCGGTTGGGGGGGCTTTGTTGACGTGGGTGGGAAGGGGGGAGGGGGGGGTCGGGACCCGCGCCGTGCTGGTACAACAAAGGACTCGGTCCAGAGTCCTTTGTTCCTGGATGTTTTCGCCGTTAGCTCCGCTGGCTAGCCGGCTATCGGGCGTCGAGATGTTTAAATCCCGCGTCGGGATGGTCGTCATGGTTTCGACCCTCGGTTCACCTCCTCTCGTCTCTGCCTCACGTGTGCTCGTCTGCTGCGGCGTCATTTGGGAAGAGTTGCCGTCCGCGCAGTGGATGTAGCCACAGGTTGAGTTGTTGATATTGGTCGCGATGGTAACCTCCCTCGCTTCTTGCGCTGCCAGACCAAGTCTTCTCGCCTGAGTTCTGGTCAAGACCGGGCCTGGGTTTAGATGAATGTCTCCCGAGAGTAGCAGGATAAGGGACAAAAAGGTCTTTCGGTCCATTCTGCCATTCGGGGGTCTGTTCTTTCTTTCAGGATTGGCCGTTAATGTTGCGTGAACGGTCGCTGTCCCCACGGCCAGGTGCTTGTGCTCCGTGCCGTTTTGGAAATAAAAGTCGCTGTGAACCTCCTTTTCTATTTTTGCTCTTCTCTCCTCTTCTGTCTGGTTATGCTTCATCGTTGAGTAGAGGTACGAATCCGTTATCCAAAACATAACGAGGAGAAAATGTGCGCAAAATCTCTTTTGTTTGCTGTATTGACGAGGGCTCCGGGAGCTCAGGAATTTGCGACCGCTCATGGCTGTGTCCTGTCTTCTCTGTTTGGTATCCACAGTTTAAAACCTGACAGTCTTCCCTCCTGTTTGATACCCAGTCTCGTCTACCTTGTGTGTGTGTGTGTGTGTGTGTGTGTGTGTGTGTGTGTGTGTGTGTGTGTGTGTGTGTGTGTGTGTGTGTGTGTGCGTGCGTGCGTGTGTGTGTGTGTGTGTGTGTGTGTGTGTGTGTGGGGGGTATGAAACTGCTGTACTGCTGCCAGGTCGCTCTCGGAAAAGAGATTTAATCTCAATGGGTCTAACCTGGTTAAATACAGGATAATGAAATAACGAATTATGAAAGTCCTTCTATGTGAAGCCGTTTGGAGTGCTACTGTTAGATATTTTTGTTGTTTTGAGTTTTTCAACCATCAGTAGATGGACAGTAAGGCAGGAAATGATTCCATTAGTCGTGTAACTATTAGTCTCGAGACTGAGATTCTCTGTAGTCGCGGGCAGCCCTGAAAAGAAACAACCACAGACATGAATTCAGAACATAAATCTCTCCTTCTCTCTTTCAGTGGCCATTCTAGGAATTTTTAAACAAGGGGGCACAGGGGGGGGGGGGGGGGGGGGGGGGGGGCATGAGCTAGTATGGGGGGGGGCAAAAAAATGATAATAAATAAATAAATAACGGAAGTAAAAAATGCATTTTATTTAATTAATTTTTTTGTATAGCTACGTATTACCGGTAAGTATAAAGGAAGTTGGGTTTATCTAGACAGGTAGCCTAAGTGTAGCAGGTAAGGTATAAAGGTAAGTATATTAGGTTACATTATTTTACCAATAGCAGATCAGACAACAAAAGTCTCTTTTATTCACATGAAAGACACAACAACACAATAATAATAATAATAATAATAATAATAATAATAATAATAATAATAATACATAAGACATCACAGGACAGAAACCTATTGCAATAATGACAAGACAATAGAGATAAAATAGAATAAATAAAATTAAAAGAGAAATACAATTTATTTTTTAAGATTAAATTTTTTAGCGTTTATCGCTTTTTTCTACTGGGCAGTCCAGTAGAGAGAGAGAGAGAGAGAGAGAGAGAGGAAGAGCGGGAGACAGAGTGGGGGGAAGACATTAGGCAAATGACGCCGGGTCCGGCAATCGAACCTGGGTCGGCCGTGCCGCGACGCAGCGTGTTACATGGTTCGCCACTTGGGCGCCCCAGAAATAAAACTTTTATTATATTGATAGACATTACAAAAGAGATTCCTAATTACAATAATAATTGTTCACCCAAGGCAGGGGTCAGCAACCTTTACTATCAAAAGAGCCACTTTTCCCCCGTCCCACAAAATAAAATGCTCAGGGAGCCGCACAACCTATTTACCCTTAAAATGAAGATAACACAGTGTATAACGTTTTATATATCCCCAAGAATACCCCACATTTAGCATAAAACGCCTGACAATTGCATACCAAAGTAATTTGCGATTTATTATACTTTATACTTATAGCACACAGTTTGTTGCATTAATGGGATTATAAAGCAACAAAAAGAAAATGTTTGACTTTTTAATTGCTGTTTTTACCTGTTATAACAAAGGAAAACCTCAAACTCTTATGAAGAGGAGAAAAAATACTGGCTGTGTAGACCTATTTTTAAATAAAACACAGAAGAGGATACAAAACACTGGTGTCTGTAGACCGACTTTGAAATAAAACCCGGAACTATTCAGGTATATTTGAGTCCTTCCCTTATTTGTGGAACATTTATAAAATAGAAATTAGTCCACTTTGAAAAAAGAATACCATGTGTAGACCTACTTTGAAATAAAACACAGAAAAGGAGAAAAAACACTGGAATCTGTAGACCTACTTTGAAATAAAACCCTGAACTATGCAGCTCTATTAGAGTCCTTCCCTTATTTGTAAAAAAAAAAAAGGCACAACTCCCAATATCAGTAACGGGTCTATTGTTCTAAGAATAACATTCGTCTAAGAGCCCAATAGCCAGCAAGGCCACTGGACTGGAGACGTGTTATAATCACGGCGAGAGCCTTCCTCACCCCTCCTCCTTCCACACCATCACGGCGGAAGCCTTCCTCACCCCTCATCCACTCACGCCCGTATATGGGCAGCATCCGATCCCCGGATTCCCATGCTGCCACCGAGCTAATTGACACGGCTGAGAGAGATCCCCTCGTCAGCGAGATGGTACTTCAGCCCACGATCCTGCTCTACCCTCGTCGGAGTGTTAACCTAACTTCCTAGGACCACCGCTCCGGTACTCCGCTCACCTGGACGCCCCGTGCGGCACATGGAACGCACCATTCCTCTCCCGAAGAACATTCTTGTACCTGTCGCACATTCCTAACTTGTAAACCTGCTTGGGAGGTCACAATTAAAACCAACCTAAACCGCTCCATTCTCTCTCCTCCTGTGTTCTGCAATTGGGCTCCGCCAACCCCTATCCTAACAGAACACTCCGACCAGATGTCGAATCCAGCATCACAGGAGCCCGGAGAATGGAGGGACTTCCAGACCGTCCTCAACGGACACGCCGTTCTGGTAAACCAGCACTCACAGTTACTGGACGAAACCATTGCCCAACTCCGCGCTCTCACGCTCAGCTCCGCGGAGCGAGACAGACAATGTAACTATTAAAGGAGCTCCCGTCTATACGGAGCTACTGAGCAGTTTGATCCCGTAGATAGACTGGCTGACGCGCCGTTCTACTTGTCTGGTCTGATACCAAACAGTCCTTTGTCCCAATGATACATGCAGGCCGCTTTACTGGGAAAATGGTATTTATTTTCCCTCACCGTGCAAACAGAATGTCTTCTTAAACTGATTAAATAATAATGAATACAATAACTAATTACATACAAACATTTCGACCTGTGACCTGCGTCGTGCGTGTGGTCAAAAACCATTGCCCTTTCCGGGTCAAAACTCCTCCTCATACAGGTGTACCTGACGCTTAAATAAAAGAAGCGCCACCCCCTGATCACATAAATCCACTGTACATTAAATCCATTTTGGCCGTTACACTTCGGCCCCTAATTGTTAAGGCAGGCAGACATAACTATTCAAAAATAAATAAACAAAACAAATAAGAGCCAAAACATGTCATGGATTAAGTGCATCTACATTCCATGAACCAAACACAGTTTTGTCACCGGCCTTACAATGGTGCTACTTTTAGTCTGCAATTTCACAGAACGCACCAGAACTTGTTTGTCTGGAAAGACCTCCAGAACCCTGCCAAGTGGCCAGGACCCACGAGGAGCTGAAGAGTCCATGATGACCACAATATCACCAGCTGCCAAACTCCTTTTCCTCTGGTTCCACTTTTGCCTCTATTGAAGCAAGGGCAAGTACTCACGTACCCATCTTTTCCAGAAAAGATCTGAAAGATACTGGACTTGCCGCCATCGTCTTCTTACATACTGGTCATGCCATCTGATCCAGCTGCAGGCCGTCGCCGCTGGGAAAGTACGCGCCCTGGCCACTCTAGCCCAGTGCCACCTTTGGCTGGAGCAGGCGCGTGTGCCGGAGAGGAAGAGGACTCCACTTCTGACGGCACCCCTCTCCGATGTTGGGCTCTTCGGGTCGGCGTTGCAGCTGATGACCTCAACCTGCAGGGAAATGTAGGAGGAGCGTTCCGTGCTCCAGCCTCATTTCCCCCCGCCCGAGGTCGCCGGTGGAGTCATACGGAAGGCTCGTCATCGAGGTTCCGCCGCCGAAGCCGCCGCTGCTGGTCCTTCAGCGAAGAAGGCCAGGAGGAGAGAGGGCGCCTCGGCCACTGCAGCCGGCCCATCCACGCTCGGAGGTGATGGTAGGGATCGTCGAGACCAGCCTCCAGTCCTTTACCGTCCCTCCGGGGCAAACCCTGAGCGGCTCGTGGCAGGCGTCGCTAGTGACTTTTTCCCTCTATTGGTTCCCCCTGTTCCCTTCCCGGCCCAACATATGATTTTTGTCTAAAATAAAAGGTCCCTCCTAGGAGGGACTGTATTTTGTTACAAACTGTGTGTTTATTCACTACATATGATGGGGATACGATGTGTGAACCTTCGCTAGTGTGGGTTTGATAGAAGGGCTAGACTTATAGTCTTGTTGGTCGCTACATTTCATGTTATAGAGCTTAAGCAAGGCCTGCAGCTTACACTTGGTTGAAAAAGGTTTTTTCTGCCTCGACCTGAAGATTAGGTTCTTCACATAAAGGTAGAGGTTAGTTGTGTGCTCTGTTGCTTAAACAGTGATATTGAGCCGCAACACTGTTGTGTTGGTCTGCAGTAATGCTCGTGTGTGTAAAGGTACCGCGGTCTTTCAGGCCGCTCTCTCTCTCTATCAAATCTTCTATGTCTTGCAACATAAACACGGGTGTCGGGTTCACACATATAAAACTTTGGCCTTGTTATAAACCCTGTTCACAGACTTGTCTGTGCCTAGCGTGCATTGAGTTAGCTTTGCGCTGTTCATTAGCATACTGGCTACTTAAGGTATCATATGGCTATTTGTTGTTGTCGTATTCGAGGGTTGGGCTTGCGAGGGGGTACCGGATAAACCCCTCCTTCCCACTTCTGATTGGTCGGGTTATTTTTTTACCCTCTTTTTCATTCGGTCCGGCCAAGCTGTTAGGCAGCTTGGCACAGGGGGGGGGGGGGGGGTTCCCTGACTCCGCACCTATCACGGGCAGTTGAGTCATGGGATTCCCCCCGTCATAGAATACATCACTGGGCATGTTTCTATTGGACGACGGCTTCCGTGAGTTTTTTCAGACCCGTGTATGGTTCTGTTATTGTCAAGTTGTCGGGGCAGAGCATAGGAACTTGGTGTTCTGCTACGCTTGATATATGTGTAACTTGAGTCTGTTGGTCACATGGCTCAATGTTACCGTGACTTTTCAATTCATGGCTCACGTGGGAAGTCTCTCTGAGGATTCCCGTCTCCTCCCTGTGGTGAGGGTGGCGGGATGTAAAAATGAATTTTTTTTACCCTCAGCCGCGTCACGTGGGATTCATGTCAGTCTGTGTTTTCTTCTTTTTTAATAAAAAGAGGAAAAAACATGAAGCACGACGGCTCCTTGTCGTTCTCCCAGGCGACTTGGAGGAACAATGTCTGGTGTCTTGTTAGACTATCCATTGATGTGTTTGGGTCTCGACGCGTACATAGTGCTGGCTCTGGGTGTTTCTGATAAGAATCACGCATGAGGCTGGTACGCCGTGGTTGCTCGTTATTAAAACAGCGTTTTTATAGGGCAACTGGGATGGAGGTTTTCTCTTCCGAGCGCCTGTTACTAGGTCTTGACGAATTCTCGTTCATATCTGGGGGATGTTAACGGAATAGATCAAAACATAGGTAGAGGGGTCTCACGCCCTTGGGGTGGGCCACTGAGCGCGGTACGAATGGGAGCGTCTGGGTGGCGCCCTCTTTAATGTTTTAGATCGACACGCGTACCTACCCCCTCTCTTGGAGTGGGGATGTCAGCGTGATTAGGGCACGGGACTGGTTCTGGTCACGCTGGTCCAGGTCAGTTAACCCTTAAAAGGGACTTGTGCTTTTTTCAGGGGGAAAAATGCCGGGTCGGCCCGGGTGTCACAGGGTTGGGTGTTATGGAGACCCTTTGTTGGGTACATGTTGTACCCTGTGCTATCATAAAGGGGCTGGTTCTCCATTCTTTTCGCCCCTCTCTTACGCATGGCGAAGAGGGGGCTGTTGGGGTGGTCTTATGGACCTCCTCTGGCATCCCTGTGTGCTTCCCGGTCTGCCGGGCCCGGTCCGAAGTTGTGTTTCGTCGACCCGTAGGCCTGGGATAACCCCTTTTTGAAAACTGAAACACTTGTACTGCGGTATAGCCAGTGTATACCCGCAGGTGTGTTTTGGAGTTTTTTCTTGAGGGGTTATAGGAACAACCACCGCATATGGTACCTAGAGGGTGGTTGATTCCCTGGTGTGTTGGAGCGGAGTCAACTCCCGGGTTACCCGGTTGAGTGTGCCCCTGCACGTTCATGACGTCTGCCAATCGTGTCAGCCTTCTCTGCCTCGACCCCTCTGGGTTGGGTTTTTTTTGGTGGAGGCTTTGTCATGGTGCGCAACAATGCCAGCATACGCCCCTTCTACAGGGGTGCTGTTTTCAGTTGACCCCTTTGGCGCCTGTCTCGTCCGCAGTGCTCCAGGCTCGGGTAAAGTGCCTGCTGCCTGGATTGAGGGATCGACCTTTTCTGGAGGTTGTCTCCCCGGTGCGCTGCCTGCTCCCGCTGTAGTGTAGCCTCTTGAGTGCTTCGAGTTACAGCCATGCTGACTGCCTGAGTATGCCAGGGTCAGTGTGCCAGGCGGCGTGCTAGTGGGGGGAAGGGCCCGCTCTTGGATGGGCCCTGTCCGAATACGCTGCCGATGTGGGGGGCGGTGTCACTAGTGACCGCCTGGTGAGGTCTTGATCCTGTGGCGTCGTTGACCTCTCCGGGCCCCCTTTTTCCAGGGGATCCAGTCCCTTCAGTGGGTCTGGGTCTTCCTTCGCGCTCCGCTGCTACGGCCTTGCCACAGGGTTGAGTTTGCTCTTGACCCCGTGATTTTGGGGGCGGTAACAAGGTTTGTTCCTTCCGTTCGTTCCCTGGTGGCATGCGGGTTGTGCGTGTGCATAGTCGTGGGGTCAAGCCACGGTCTGCTCACCCTGTGCGTTGAGTTGCTTGAGTTCCTCTTCGCACGGTCGGATCCGTCTCCCTCCCGTCCTCCAATAGGGAGGGTATCCTCCATTAGGGAGGGTCGGGGGGCTCGGTCCTCCCCGGTTCTGATGGTTGTGGGGGGCCTCAGTGGGGTACATTTGTCGAGCTTCAAGCTCCCGCTCAGCTCCCGTTGTGCAGATGACGCTGAGCGGAAGCTAGTATGATATAGAACGATAGGTTATGAATATAACCGTAGTTCTATGAATACTAGTGACGCTCAGCGTCTAGACGCCACTGCAGCCTTTGATCTTGCCTTGTGGTGAAAGATTGGGAAGGAGGCGAGTGTGGGGCCACACACCTGCTTATGAAGGTAGCGGATAGGGGTGTGGCCAGACGAATGTTGGTATGTAAAGGTACATTGTGAGTTTTTATTCAGTGCATATGCACGAAGTGAGATATGTGCAGATGACGCTGAGCGTCACTAGTATTCATAGAACTACGGTTATATTCATAACCTATCGTTATTCGACGGTCATTCAAAATGGCCTCCACTTCACAGACCACTGTATGAAGCCCATCATCATCCAACCTCTGCTGACGTAGGACAGAACTGAGAACCCTTCTCACCAGGCGGATCATCCGTTCCCAGACACCACCGTGATGTGAACCTGCTGGTGGATTAAAGCTCCAACGGATTCCAACTTGTGCCAGAACTCCATGAATCTTGTCTTGATTCAAAACGGCCAGAGCCTCCTTCAGTTCTCGTTCTGACCCAATGAAATTGGTACCATTATCGGACCGTAAGTGCGCCACTTGTCCTCTCCTGCTGATAAAACGCCTCAGAGCATTGATGCATGCGTCTGTGTCCAATGACACCGCAACCTCCAGATGGATGGCCCTGCTTGCCATACAGGTAAATATGACTCCGTACCTCTTACAGGTTGATCTTCCTTTCTTCACTTCGACTGGTCCAAAGTAATCTACCCCTGTGTTGGTAAAAGGTGGTAGGTCAGGAAGGATTCTGTCTGCTGGAAGATCTGCCATCTTTTGCTCCACTGCTCTGCCATTGTAGCGTTTGCAAAAGCTGCATTCAGCGATGATCTTCCTAACAGCTGCATGGGCGTTGGTGATCCAAAATCTCTTCCTCACTTTGGACAGTGTGTGAGTCCTTCCACCATGTCCCAGATTCTGGTGTACATGCTTGAGAATGAGCATTGAAACATGCTGGTCCTTGGAGAGATTGAGCGGATGTTTAGCTTCCTCTGGCATTGATCCTCTGCTCAATCTTCCTCCAACTCTCAAGAGTCCATCTTCAAACACTGGATCCAGCTTATATATGGGACTCTGTCGACTCACTGCTGCCTTCCCAGATGTTAAAGCAGCAATCTCTTCACTGAATCTCAGTCGCTGACAGTAGCCAACGATGGCAACCTCTGCTCTCTGCAGATCCTCCAGCGTCAAAGTGCCGCTCATAGATGTTGCTGTGAGCTTTTGACTTGCAGCCTGCTTTCTCAGATGGCTCTGTTCCAACAACATGACCCTCAACCTGAGGAACCAGGCAACTGCAGTCTTCAGCTTCTTCCAGTCTGAGAAGTAGGAAATGAGCTGGTAAGTAGGACTGGCCATCTCACACACTGATGGCGTTTACTGTTGCCTCCTTTTTGACCTCCTGGTCATTTGAATCCACTGAGACGTCCAACACAGTTTTGGGCCAATCCTCTTCTGGCTTCCAAAGAAATGCAGGACCTTCAAGCCACCTGCTGCCATTTAGGAAGTCCAAAACCCTCATTCCTCTTGACGCATCGTCAGCTGGATTGTCTTTGGAACAGACATGTCTTCACTGTGAGGGTTCAGATGTTTCTCGGATGGTCGAGATCCTATTGGCTACAAATGTGTGGAAACGCCTGTCCTCATTGTTAATATACTTCAACACTGAAGTGCTGTCAGTCCAAAATACTGACTCCTCCAACTGGAACTTCAGCTCTGCCTTCAACAGTGAGTCCACTCTGACAGCAAGGACAGCAGCCGTCAACTCCAGCCGAGGAATAGTCACAGCTTTCAGTGGTGTTACTCTGGCTTTGCCAAGCAGAAAGGTAACCTGGATGTGGTTTTCCTAACTCAACATCCGGACATACGATACAGTTCCATATCCACCTTCACTGGCATCGGCAAAGTGGTGTAGTTGGCAGTGATGGGCAAGCTACTTGGAAAATGTAGCAAGCTACACTACAAGTTACTCTCGATTAAATATAGCTAAACTACAATGGAAGCTATCCCCAGAGAAATGTAGCAAGCTACACTACAAGAACATGGCAAAAATAGCTAGCTACATCGGCACTATTTTTTTTTTTTTTTTTACTTTGTGATCAAGTTTACACCAAACAAATAGGCAGGCAAAAAAATAGCTCAGTTTGATTGTTTATTATAAAACTGAAACAAGCCCTCGGTCTGGCTTTTTGTGTCATCCTTTTAACATGAGGAAAGAACTGTGGAAACGTAATAAATAAAAGGCAGTGAAACAATAATAAAATAAACACAAATATATACTCTCTCTATTGGAATGGAGACTTTTCAGCACAGGATAAACTACTGTTTCAACTAAAACCACAGTAGCAAAATGACAATAACCTGGCCAAAGAAAAAGTGCAAGAAACATTTGTCTACAAAATAGACATTAACGAAATCCTATGTAACATTTATACATTCTTAAGTACGGAAATAAGCAGCATGGGGTAATCGGCATTGGAACTTTCACATAGCCTCCATCCTCCCTGAGCAGTTTGCTCACGCATCTGTGCACCGTCAGGTTAGCCAGAACAAAACAGAACTTCTATAAAACTTTCAAAATTGTACGCTCCTTCAGTAAATACTGTAAACTTCCCATATATATATATATATATATATATATATATGTCTTCTTCAATATCTGAATTTTAACTGTCTTACTTCATTTTACTATTATGCTACCATGTATATACTACTACCAACTATGCTAATATGTCTATACTACTACAGTATGTACTCAGAGTATAACACTCAAGCTTGACACTGCTAGACAAACAATATTATCCTTGGCTGCTAGATATGTAACTCACAAAACATTCCATGGCCACAGGATGGCGACTCTCCCCCAATGACGCCGCAGAAGACGAGCACACGTGAGGCAGAGACGAGAGGAGGTGAACCGAGGGTCGAAACCATGACGACCAACTCAACGCGTGATTTAAACATCTCGACGCCCGATAGCCGGCTAGCCAGCAGAGCTAACAGCGAAAACATCCAGGAACAAGTCCTTTGTTGTACCAGCACGGCGCGGGACCCGACCCCCCCCTCCCCCCTTCCCACCCACGACAACAAAGCCCCCCAGCCCCACACAGAGGAACAGATCATAAATGAACAATACTTCGAACCTGCCAACATCAATGAAATAACCAACTCCAATGGACTGAACATTTTTCACATTAACATAAACAGCTTAAAAAACAAATTGGATGAAATCAAACAATTATTCATAAATGGTAAGGCAAACATACTGTGCTTCTCAGAAACTAAGCTTGACGATTCTGTAAAAGATCCAGAGATAGAGATTGAGAACTACTCAATAATCAGGAATGATAGGAACAAACATGGAGGTGGTGTCTGTATGTACATACACAAAGACACCAAATTCATCAACAGAAATGACCTAAATCATAAATCAATTGAAACTGTATGGGTGGAAATCCTATTCGAAAGGGCGAAATCCCTACTGGTTGGCTCAATCTACAGGCCGCCAGATCATAGTGGCTTTTATGATACACTTGACAGGTGTTTAGCTGGAGTTGAGGATGTAGACAAAATTCTTATTGGAGACTGGATCACGGATATGCAACGAAAAGATGCACCCGTCTTCAAGTCATTCAGTAGGCTTTGTGATCTGCACGGCCTCAGCCAGCTAATCACCCAACCCACACGTGTATGTGAATCAACTCAGACTACCATTGACCTCATTCTGACCTCCGACAAGTCCAAGATCTCCAATAAAGGGGTTATAGCATGCGGGTTAAGTGATCATTATATGATATTCTGTACTCGCAAAAAGCTAAAACAAAAGGCTGGCTGCCACAAAACAGTCACATCTAGAGACCTCAAAACCTACTCTAGCGAGGCCTTTAACCTTGAACTGGAGAGTCTGTGTGAGGTTTGGTCCACTCCCCACCCACACGCTCCGTTCCTTTAAGGTATTTTGTTGATTAATTGCATTCCCCGCCACACGCTTCTTTCCCGTAAGGTGCCGTGTTGATTGGTGCTCTCCCCACCGCACGCTTCTGGAGCAATGATCGATTTCATCCCGCAGCTGTCACAGCTTGTCATCAGCGCCCTGTGGCTTTATATACCCTGTTCCCCCTAATATCGATGTTGGATCGTTTTGAATATTCTCCTGCATTTGCCTGTCTTCCCGTCGCTCTTCCCTGTCTGTTGCTCCCCAGGACTTTCGTGAAGTTATCCCTGTGGAGAACCTGATTCCCCGTACGAAGCTGCGCCTCGTTTATCTGCCCGCTTTACGCGTTGCGCTCTGGTGAGTTTTTGGAAACAGTTCTTTTTGGATCACCAGTTTTTTGTGTGTTTGTGAAACACAGAAGAGATCCCGTTTTTGTTATACTGTTCTCACCTATTTTTTGTTGTTGGATTTACACTTTGGATTATCGTATTGTTTTTCTCTGGATTCTGCTAACTGTGTGTATCACACCGAAGATCAAGTCACTTGGATATTTATTTGGATCAGTCACCTCTCTGTTTCTGTTGTGCGCTGGGCTAACTGGGATTTCTCTCTCTCTCTCCGTTTCCACCTGGAGTGAATACTGGGAGGATCTGCAGAGCGGCTTCAGACGTCACAAGCTAATTCCTCACCACCACCTACTGGGAGAATCTGCAGAGCCGCAACAATCTTCACATGCCAGATTCCCCGTTTGTTCTGTTGCTCAACCTAATTCATTCTTGTGACTCTGAGAATAAATACGCCCTTGCTTTGGCTAACTCTGAAACAACTCTCTCTGTGCCGTTGTGCTTGAGGTCGGTTACAAACCCTAACATTACGATCCAACCATGACGACCCCAGCCGACACAGAGAGAGTCAGAACAGCATTGGCAGTCTAGATAGAGTTAACCAAGGGCCACAGCTTACAGCTAGATGCGGCTGCGGCTGCTGTACAGGAACTCCGAGAGCAGGTCCTGCCTATTCAGGGGTCCCTGGGCGCTCTGGCTAGCCAGCAGTCTAGTATTCTCCTCCACTTACACACGCTGAGTGAAAACGTTAACACCTTGCTTGTGACTGCAACTTGTTCCTGTTTGCGGACGACTCAGCCCTGCTGGTCTCTGACAAGAACAAGTTACAGGTTGAAAAAACCCTCAGCTCGGAACTAGGCAGAATCTGCATATGGCTCGCTGATAACAAACTATCATTACACATGGGCAAAACAGAGTCCATTCTCTTCGGTTCAAATAACAAACTCAGCAAGACCGACGGCTTCTCAGTTACAGTGGGTGACAATATTGTCACAAGGAAAGATGAAATTACCTACCTGGGTTCCATCCTAGAGGCTAATCTCTCCTGTGACAAAATGGCATCCAATGTAATAAAAAAAGTCAACCAACGAACTCGATTCCTGTACCGGATCTCCTCTCTGGTAAACAAGAATACCCTGAAGACTCTGGCAGGAGCACTCATTCAGGGGTACTACGACTATGCTTGCACCTCATGGTACCAAAGCACCTCAAAGGCGCTAAAAACAAAATTACAAACATCTCAAAACAAACTGGTCAGACTACTGCTTGACCTTACTCCTAGAACCCACCTCACCCCTGCCCACTTTGACAACCTAGGATGGCTTAGAGTAGATGACAGAGTACAGCAACTTGCAATGGGCCTGGTCTACAAGATACACTACACGACCAAGGTACCCATGTACATGGCAAAATACTTCCCAAAGGTCAGTGAATACCACGATCACAACACCAGAGGGAGCTCCACAAATCATGTTAAACCCAGATTCGGCTCAAATAAGGGACTAAACACGTTTCGCAATTATGCCACATCAATGTGGAACGCCCTACCCAAAGCTGTAAAGGAATGTGGATCACTACCCACTTTCAAAACCTCTCTCAAGAGACACCTACGGGAGACTGCAATTCAACACTGGCCCCTGTAAATATCCTAACCCAACCCCCTCCAATGTACAGTCATTTACCTAGTATGGTTTTGTCAATAGTCCAATGTACAATTTTGTTTGTTTGTACAGAGTCTCCCCCCCCCCCCCCTCAATGTACAGTTTTGCTTGTTTATACAGTGTGCCCCCCCCCCCCCCCAACCACCTCCAATGTAAATTACCCAGTATGGTTGTCAATATCCCAGTGTACCCAACCCCCCCCACCCAACCTCCTCCAATGTACAGTTTCTACGTCAAATGTATATACTCCCTTTTCTTGACTCCTTCTGTATCACAAACAGTACTGTATTTGCAAATCTGGTATGTCATAAATGTATAGATGTAGCAGTACTGACTATCTGTATGTCATGTATGTCATATATGTCCTGATGAATTGAAAATGGGGGACCCTGATGTAAACAAGACGAAAGTCTTTCTCTGGTCTGCATCCCCTTAACAATTGTGTGTATTGAGCTGTACTGTATTGTACCCATTCTGCAATCTGTTAATAAAGTTTTCAATCAATCAATCAATCAACCCCACTTCCTTCAGGAGCCTTGGCCGGAGCATCACCCGCAGCCCTGGCAGGCCCCGCGCCTCCGGATCCCGCACCTCGGGAGCCCCGTCTCTCCGAACCACGGCTGTTCGACGGTAACTTCGAGGATTGTGCCACATTCATCATGCAATGTGAGTTGGTTTTTCGTCATCAATCCAGTCGTTTCACTTCAAGGGGAGCCCGAGTGGCTTACATGACTAACTTGCTCTCAGGCCGGGCAGCCCAGTGGGTCACTGCCTCCTGGGCAATGGAGGCAGACTTCTGTTTCTCCTACCCAGACTTCGTGGCTGAGCTCCGCTGGGTTTTCCTGGACCCTGGAGCCCGGTTGGGTACCTTCCGGCAGGGCAGTGGCGGGGTTACCGACTACGTGCTGGAGTTCAGACTGGCGGCTATGGAGAGCGGTTGGAACGATCAAGCACTTCGTCTTACCTTCATGAGGGGGCTCAACGACGCAGTCAGGGACCAGCTCGCGACCCGTGAGGAACCTGAGTCCCTCGAGAACCTGTTCAGCCTCGCCATTCGCATCGACGGACGCCTCCAGGAGAGAAGACGTGAGAGAACCCGACAGGGACCTCCAGAGGTACTCCGGACCCCCCGTACCCGTGACGGTTCTGCTGGTCGCCCTGCTCCCAACACGACTGGTGGCTCTTTTCCCTCCCGTTCGGTGCCCGAGGAGGAACCCATGCAGCTGGGACGTTCTCGTCTTAGCCAAGCTGAACGGGAGGCGAGGTTCAGGTCTGGCCTTTGCCTCTACTGCGGTCGGTACTACATTCTGTTGTGGAAGGACAGCTCATTCACTGAGAGACTTACACTGCATCAGGGTAAGACATTTTAAGTAATTTAGTAATATCTTTAAACTGAGACTTGATTGCTGACCTGACCAGCTGACTTGATTTAGGGGCGTGTTTAAAGCGGCCATTTTGTTTTCTTAAGTGCCCCATTAAAAGCTGCTTCCTGCTTAAAGACAGCACTTGTGTACTGAGTGTGATCTCAGAGCCCTGTCACTGCTTAAAAGCAGAACCTCAGCCTCTCCTGGAATCACTCTGTACTACATTCTGTTGTGGAAGGACAGCTCATTCACTGAGAGACTTACACTGCATCAGGGTAAGACATTTTAAGTAATTTAGTAATATCTTTAAACTGAGACTTGATTGCTGACCTGACCAGCTGACTTGATTAAGGGGCGTGTTTAAAGCGGCCATTTTGTTTTCTTAAGTGCCCCATTAAGGGCCAGGTGTTAGACAGCACTAATTAGTGATAGGGATTTAAAGGCCTGCAGGCTTAGCGTCAGCGAAGCGTCGAGAAACGAAGAGGGACAAAGAGGAGTTTTCCTGGAGTTATCCGCCGAGGGATCCACCGATCCACCTAGCGCTAAGTAGCCCTAAGTATCCACCTAGCCCTAGTCCTATCTTTCACTCCACTCTGCTATTCCTCTACTTCCTCCCTGCCACTCTTGACACCACAATGTGTCTCATATCCACAATCTGCTCTTCCAGAACAGATTCAACCCACCCACGGCAGTTTGCTAGCAACCCAGCTAATCTCTCCTACCCTCCTACAGCCACTAATACACCTGTCACAGTACGGGGAGGCTTATGGAATTGTCAATCAGCAGTCAAGAAAGCTGACTTCATTACTGCCTACGCCCATAGTCAAAATCTGCAGCTCCTGGCTCTAACTGAGACCTGGATAACCCCCAATAACTCATCAACACCTGCAGCATTATCTACAAACTATAACTTCACTCACACACCTCGACCTTCCAGACGGGGTGGAGGCACTGGCCTCATGACATCTCCTTCATGGACTACAAACTTAACACCCCTCCCAGCACTGTCACTCTCCTCTTTTGAATATCATGCAGTATCTGTCTCTAATCCTTTCAATCTCACCATTGTTACACTCTACCACCCTCCAGGTCCGCTCGATCACTTCACAGATGAGCTGGACATGCTTCTAAGCTCCTTACCGGAAGATGGTACCCCTCTCCTTCTATTGGGCGACTTCAACCTGTCTGACTCATCTCACTCTTACAGAATGACCTCCTAGACCCTAATCAGTCAGGCTTCAGAACTGGTCACTCCACAGAGACAGCCCTCATTGCGGTCACAGAGGCACTTCACTTAGCAAAAGCGAAAGGCCTCTCCTCTGTCCTGATTCTCCTAGATCTATCTGCAGCCTTCGACACAGTCAACCACCAGATCCTCCTCGCGGCCCTTGCAGGAATGGGAGTGGCTGGCTCTGCGCTGACATGGTTGTCATCATACCTCAATGACCGCTCCTACCAAGTGTCATGGAGAGGGACCCTGTCGGCCACCCGCCCCCTGCGGACGGGTGTCCCCCAGGGCTCGGTTTTAGGACCCCTTCTCTTCTCCCTCTACACTAAATCACTGGGTAACATTATCACGTCTCATGGCTTCTCCTACCACTGTTATGCCGACGATACTCAACTCTTCCTCTCCTTCCCTCCCTCAGATATCCACGTCTCTGAGCGGATCTCGGCCTGTCTGTCCGACATCTCCACCTCGATGACGACCAACCACCTCAAACTGAACCTAAGCAAAACAGAATTGCTCCACCTGCCGGCCAAATCCTCCCCCCTGACCGACCTTTCCATCACAGTCGAGAATGCAGCTGTGACCGCGTCCCCGACCGCCAAGAACCTTGGTGTTGTCCTCGACGACCAGTTGAACTTCCCTGCTCACATCGCAGCGACAACCAGAACCTGCCGATTCCTCCTGAGCAACGTCAGAAGGATCCGCCCCTTCCTGACAAAAGAATCCACCCAACTCCTCGTCCAATCAACAGTCATCTCCCGCCTCGACTACTGCAACGCACTGCTCGCTGGCCTCCCGGCCACTGCCACTAAGCCTCTTCAACTCATTCAGAATGCAGCGGCCCGCCTGATCTCAAACCTACCGAAGTCGGCCCATGTCACCCCACTTCTTAGGGACCTGCACTGGCTCCCCATTGCTGCACGAATCCGCTTCAAGGCCCTCGACCTAGCATACCGTGCGGCAAAGGGAACTGCTCCCGCCTACCTCCGGTCAATGGTCTCTAACTACACACCCTCAAGACCCCTACGCTCTGCTTCTTCTGGCCGCCTCAGACCTACTCCTATCCAAGCTCCGGGAGGGTCATCAAAGAGAAGTCGCCTATTCTCAGTCCTTGCCCCACAATGGTGGAATGAACTACCCACCCCAGTTAGGACAGCCGAAACACGTCCAATCTTTCGCCGTCGACTAAAGACGCACTTCTTCAACCATTATCTGAATTGAAAAAAAATAAAAATAAAAATTATCTAACCCTAACTAACCATACTGTCATGCACTTGTCCTAATAAACTAACCTACACTGTAGCACTCAACACTTTGACAAACATTGTTACTCAGCTGATAGAGTTGTGCCCTTCCTGATGGCTTGTCGTACAGAACTTGTAAGTCGCTTTGGATAAAAGCGTCAGCTAAATGACTAAATGTAAATGTAAATGTAAATGGGAGGGACACCGTATCGCCAACTGCCCCACCCGGCCAAAAGACCAGGCTCGCCGGGACCCCGGGAGATCCTGGTGAGCCGTTTTTCTCGTTCCCAGAGCCGTGCACCACCTGGCCATCTGATGAGCGTCACCCTGGCCTGGGCGGACCAACGGGCCACGGTGGAGGCACTCATTGACTCGGGGGCTGACGAGAGTTTCCTAGACTTCGAGTTTGCTACCCGGGCCAACATTCCACTTGAGGACCTAGTGAGGCCATTGGAGGTATTCGCATTGGACCAACACCGCCTGGCTGACATCACTCAACGCACCTGCCCTGTCCTGCTCACCATTGCTGGTAACCACGTTGAGAGACTCCAGTTCCTTATCACCAGATCCCCTCTTGTCCCAGTAGTCCTGGGCCGGCCCTGGCTCGCGCTGCACGAGCCCCACATCGCCTGGTCCTCCGGTACCATCAAGGGTTGGAGCTCCTCCTGTCATGCCCAGTGTCTTCAGGCGGCGTCCTGTCCCCCGCCCCGGAGATCCGTTGGTGAGCCGCCTCCGGACCTCTCGACCATACCCCCCGAGTACCACGACCTCATGGAGGTTTTCAGTAAATCCAGGGCTCAGGCCCTTCCGCTTCACCGGCCTTACGACTGTGCCATCGACCTCCGCTCAGGGGCTCCCCTTCCCGGCAGCCGCCTCTACAGTCTGACCGTCCCGGAGAAGGCAGCGATGGATCAATACATCTCTGAGTCCTTGGAAGCAGGACTCATTCGGCCTTCCTCCTCTCCTGTGGCGGCCGGTTTCTTCTTTGTTGGGAAGAAGGACGGAGACCTTCGACCCTGCATCGACTATCGCCAGCTCAACGAGATCACCATTAAGAACAAGTATCCTCTACCTCTCATGAACTCCACCTTCGAGCCTCTCACCCAGGCTACCGTCTTTAACAAGCTGGACCTCCGGAGTGCCTACCATCTAGTCCGTATCCGAGAGGGCGATGAATGGAAGACCGCCTTCAAGACTCCCAGGGGCCACTACGAGTACCTGGTGATGCCGTTCGGCCTCACCAACGCTCCGGCGGTATTCCAGGCGCTCATGAACGACGTCCTTCGTGACATGCTGGAGGAGTTTGTGGTAGTATACCTAGACGACATCCTCATCTTCTCCAAGACCCTCGAGGAACACATCCAGCATGTCCGCCGTGTGCTGGAGCGCCTCCTCCACAATTCCCCCCTCTTCAAGGCGGAGAAGTGCCGATTCCACTCCGACTCCGTCGATTACCTGGGCTTCATCGTGGAGAAAGGCTTGACCCGAGCTGATCCTCGCAAGATCCAGGCCGTGGAGGAATGGCCGGAACCCACCTCTCGGAAGGAGTTACAGAGCTTCCTCGGGTTCGCCAACTTCTACCGAAGGTTCATCCGGAACTACAGTCAAGTGGCGGAACCGCTTACCAGACTGACCTCTCCCGCCCTGCCGTTCGACTGGTCCCCAGCGGCGTGTGCTGCGTTCCGCTCCCTCAAGAAGAGGTTCACTTCCGCCCCGATCTTGCTCCATCCAGACCCCAAGAGACAGTTCATTGTTGAGGTGGACGCCTCGGATACTGGACTGGGAGCTATCTTATCCCAGCGGTCGGCAACGGACCAGAAGGTACATCCGTGCGCCTTCTACTCGCGTCGGTTCCTCCCTGCCGAGAGGAACTATGACATCGGCAATCGGGAGCTGCTGGCGGTTGTGGCTGCCTTGGAGGAGTGGCGTCATTGGCTAGAGGGGGCCGAGGAGCCATTTACCATTTGGACGGACCACAAGAACCTGACGTACATCCGTGCTTCCAAGCGCCTCAATGGCCGGCAGGCAAGATGGGCCAGCTTCCTCAGTCGGTTCGACTTCTCGCTGACGTTTCGCCCTGGTTCCCGCAACACGAAGGCCGACTCCCTGTCCCGGTTACACTCCAAGGGGGCTCCAACCACTGAGGACCCGACTCCCATCCTCCCAGAGGCCAGCGTGGTAGGAGTCGTCACCTTGGGCATCGAGGGGGTGGTAAGGCGTGCCCTACGCTTCCATCGCGCTCCAGGCAATGTACCGGTTCATCGTCTCTTCGTCCCCGACTCGGTCCGGTCCCGGGTCCTCCAGTGGGGCCATACCAGCCGGTTCGCCTGCCACCCGGGCGTTCATCGCACGTTCTCCTTCCTGGCTCGTCGATTCTGGTGGCCCACCATGAGGAACGACGTCAAGGAGTTCGTACTGGCCTGCGCAGTCTGCACCCGCAGCAAGGCCTCCCACCAGGCACCCTCCGGGCTATTACAGCCGCTTCCCATTCCGAGTCGTCCTTGGTCACATGTGGCGCTGGACTTCGTCACGGGTCTTCCCTCCTCCCAGGGGAACACGTGCCTTCTGACCGTGGTGGATCGGTTCAGCAAGGGGGTTCACCTCGTGGCCCTTCCCAAGCTTCCCTCGGCGGCCGAGACGGCGGACCTCCTGACACACCACGTGTTTCGCCTCCATGGTTTTCCCCAGGACGTCGTCTTGGACCGGGGGCCCCAGTTCACTTCCCAGGTATGGCGGGCTTTTTGCAAGGGATTGGGGGCAACGGTCAGTCTTTCCTCTGGTTATCATCCCCAGACTAACAGACAAACGGAGAGGATGAACCAGAGCGTGGAGTCTGCTCTTCGGTGTGTGGCTGCCGAGAGACCAGCTTCTTGGAGCCGTTTCCTTCCCTGGGTCGAGTACTCCATCAACTCCATGGTCAGTTCCGCCACCGGCCTCTCACCCTTTGAGGTGTCCCTGGGCTACCAACCCCCTCTTTTCCCTGCACAGGAGACAGAGGTGGCAGTTCCCTCCGTACAGGACCACCTCGACCGGTGCCGTCGGGTCTGGGAGATCGCCAGGACCGCGCTGCTCCGGTCATCAGAGCGCGCCTGTCGTGGGGCTGACCGGCGCCGGGTTCCTGCGCCGACGTACCACCCAGGGCAGAGGGTGTGGCTTTCCGCGAGGGACCTCCCACTTCGGTCCTCGGCCAAGAAACTTAACCCCCGGTTCGTCGGACCTTTCGAGGTTCTGAAGGTACTCAGTCCGGCGGCGGTGCGTCTTAAGCTTCCTGCGTCCATGCACATTCACCCCGTTTTCCATGTGTCCCGGGTTAAGCCTGTCTCTCTCAGTCCCCTGATGCCTCCTGCTCCGGAACCACCTCCTCCCAAGATGGTGGACGGTCACCCCCAGTGGCAGGTCCGCCGGTTGATGGGCGTTCGACGGCGGGGTCGGGCGTTCCAGTGCCTGGTGGACTGGGAGGGGTACGGTCCGGAGGAACGGAGCTGGGTCTCCCGCCAGCTCATCGTAGATCCCGGCCTGATCACCGACTTCCATCGCGCCCATCCGGGCGAGCCGGGTCGGCCTGGTCGCCGGGTGGCTCCCGTGGAGGGGGGGGTACTGTGAGGTTTGGTCCGCTCCCCACCCACACGCTCCGTTCCTTTAAGGTATTTTGTTGATTAATTGCATTCCCCGCCACACGCTTCTTTCCCGTAAGGTGCCGTGTTGATTGGTGCTCTCCCCACCGCACGCTTCTGGAGCAATGATCGATTTCATCCCGCAGCTGTCACAGCTTGTCATCAGCGCCCTGTGGCTTTATATACCCTGTTCCCCCTAATATCGATGTTGGATCGTTTTGAATATTCTCCTGCATTTGCCTGTCTTCCCGTCGCTCTTCCCTGTCTGTTGCTCCCCAGGACTTTCGTGAAGTTATCCCTGTGGAGAACCTGATTCCCTGTACGAAGCTGCGCCTCGTTTATCTGCCCGCTTTACGCGTTGCGCTCTGGTGAGTTTTTGGAAACAGTTCTTTTTGGATCACCAGTTTTTTGTGTGTTTGTGAAACACCGAAGAGATCCCGTTTTTGTTATACTGTTCTCACCTATTTTTTGTTGTTGGATTTACACTTTGGATTACCGTATTGTTTTTCTCTGGATTCTGCTAACTGTGTGTATCACACCGAAGATCAAGTCACTTGGATATTTATTTGGATCAGTCACCTCTCTGTTTCTGTTGTGCGCTGGGCTAACTGGGATTTCTCTCTCTCTCTCCGTTTCCACCTGGAGTGAATACTGGGAGGATCTGCAGAGCGGCTTCAGACGTCACAAGCTAATTCCTCACCACCACCTACTGGGAGAATCTGCAGAGCCGCAACAATCTTCACATGCCAGATTCCCCGTTTGTTCTGTTGCTCAACCTAATTCATTCTTGTGACTCTGAGAATAAATACGCCCTTGCTTTGGCTAACTCTGAAACAACTCTCTCTGTGCCGTTGCGCTTGAGGTCGGTTACAAACCCTAACAGTCTGGACTGGTCAGATGAACTCAATGGTACAGTACACTGGTTGAAGAAACATGGCTTGGTTTCAAAACCAAATGTTCAACAATACTAAACGACATGGCCCCCCTAAGAACCACCAGGGTAAAAAATCGCGCTGAGCCGTGGATGCACTCCGAAATACTGGCCGCTATGAAAACCAGAGACAAAAAATGCTCTGAGTTTCGTAAAAGTCAGTCAAAGCTTACCAAAAGCACGAGCAGTGAACTCCAAGCCCACGTGACTGAACTCAAACTAGAAAGAAACAGACTAAGAAACGATGTAAACTCCATGATCAAAACTGCAAAAAAGAATTTCATCAATGACAAAACTGAGGAAAACAAAAACAAACCATGCAAACTTTGGAAATTACTCAATAATCAACTAGGATGCAGTAAAAAACGTAAAACCAGATTCTCAAACATAAACATAAAAACGGACAACACGCTCATCACAGACAAGCTGGATGTAGCCAAATACTTAAACATTTTCTTCACAAACATAGCCACAACACTGGTAAACAAACTACCCTCCCACTCAGGGCTTTATGGGGTAGAACACATAGTAGCTTACTACAAAAACCTAGGGGTCCGCAAGGACGACTTCAAGCTGGAAATGGTAACAACAGATGAGGTACTCAAAAAACTGAGCGCCCTCCAACCTAACAAGGCCACTGGTCATGACAACATCCCCTCCAAATTCCTCAGAGACTCAGCAGCCGCCATCACCCCAGTCATCACACACATAATAAACCTCTCCATAAAACAGGGACACGTCCCCAAGGACTTCAAAATTGCGAGGGTTACCCCTCTGCACAAAAAGGGCAGCAAATTAGACCCAGGCAACTACCGCCCTGTTTCTATTCTCACCTCCATCTCGAAAGTCATGGAAAAAATTGTCTACGAACAGGTCGAAAAGTACCTAGCGGAAAAAAATCTAATCTACGAATTCCAATCTGGCTTCAGAACATCCCACTCCACTGACACATGCCTTCTCTATTTGAATGACCACATCAAACAAGAGGTGGACGCGGGCAAATACTGCGTCATGGTCATGCTGGACCTACAAAAGGCCTTCGACACTGTCAATCACTCCATTCTGACTGACAAGCTAAAAGCAATTGGTTTTGATAGTCTATCAGTGAGCTGGATGCAATCCTACCTTGAGGGGAGGGAACAGATGGTGGAGGTAAACGGTACCCTATCCCCCCCCCCTCACAGTGAGCTGTGGTGTTCCACAAGGAAGCATACTAGGACCGCTACTGTTCCTAATTTATGCAAATGACATGTCGTCAGCTTGTGACTGCAACTTGTTCCTGTTTGCGGACGACTCAGCCCTGCTGGTCTCTGACAAGAACAAGTTACAGGTTGAAAAAACCCTCAGCTCGGAACTAGGCAGAATCTGCATATGGCTCGCTGATAACAAACTATCATTACACATGGGCAAAACAGAGTCCATTCTCTTCGGTTCAAATAACAAACTCAGCAAGACCGACGGCTTCTCAGTTACAGTGGGTGACAATATTGTCACAAGGAAAGATGAAATTACCTACCTGGGTTCCATCCTAGAGGCTAATCTCTCCTGTGACAAAATGGCATCCAATGTAATAAAAAAAGTCAACCAAAGAACTCGATTCTTGTACCGGATCTCCTCTCTGGTAAACAGGAATACCCTGAAGACTCTGGCAGGAGCACTCATTCAAGGGTACTACGACTATGCTTGCACCTCATGGTACCAAAGCACCTCAAAGGCGCTAAAAACAAAATTACAAACATCTCAAAACAAACTGGTCAGACTACTGCTTGACCTTACTCCTAGAACCCACCTCACGATCACAACACCAGAGGGAGCTCCACAAATCATGTTAAACCCAGATTCGGCTCAAATAAGGGACTAAACACGTTTCGCAATTATGCCACATCAATGTGGAACGCCCTACCCAAAGCTGTAAAGGAATGTGGATCACTACCCACTTTCAAAACCAATCTCAAGGGACACCTACGGGAGACTGCAATTCAAAACTGGCCCCTGTAAATGTCCTAACCCAACCCCCTCCAATGTACAGTCATTTACCTAGTATGGTGTTGTCAATAGTCCAATGTACAATTTTGCTTGTTTGTACAGTGTCTCCCCCCCCCCAATGTACAGTTTTGCTTGTTTATACAATGTACAGTTTCTACGTCAAATGTATATACTCCCTTTTCTTGACTCCTTTTGTATCACAAACAGTACTGTATTTGCAAATCTGGTATGTCATAAATGTATAGATGTAGCAGTACTGACTATCTGTATGTCATGTATGACATATATGTCCTGATGAATTGAAAATGGGGGACCCTGATGTAAACAAGACGAAATTCTTTCTCTGGTCTGCATCCCCTTAACAATTGTGTGTATTGAGCTGTACTGTATTGTACCCATTCTGCAATCTGTTAATAAAGTTTTCAATCAATCAATCAATCAATCAAAAACAGGTTCAGAACCACTGGTCTAGGTGATCTTTTCCCTATTTTTTCTTTTCTCCACCCCCATAATATTGTTCATAGCAGCTAGCCTATCTCAGACTGTTAGTTAAAGCTATTTATAAAAAGTGCACTGACTTGTGTGCTGTTTGGGAACAGTTGACAATGTTTATGTAAAGACAGTAAAGGTTTTCATCAGCTCACCTGAATATGTGTTCTCAAGTTAGTATTGGACGTGTGGGACGTTGAGAGCATCTTCGTTTTTGGTTGACACAATAAACACCTAAACACATATGTTTTAGGCGTTTTTTCAGTCAAACTCATAAACGTGTCCAGGTAGGGCCATGGAGATGCCATCAATGCCATCAGTGGAAACATCAAATCCCTCTGCCATTATTTCGCGCGGACTGGTTCTGTTATTGTAAATTGCATCCATTCATTCTCATTCAGTGGTCTGCGTTTCGATTTTCACTTCCTGGTTTGCGGGCTGGAGTCCCGCCCTATCCTGCCTCTGATTGGCCTACCCGTAATGTGTTGGCCTAACCATACCCAATCGTGAGTCGTCATACTCATATCTAAACCAACCAACCAATCATAGTGGGTTTTCTACGGGGATTTTTTTTCCTCCTCCCAAATCTTTATAGTCTAGACTGTTTCTCCCGACACTCCAGTAGCGTTGTAGCGTTTCCTCATTGCTACGTCACTACTTCGTTCTATAAATAGCTCCGCTACAGAAAACGCTACATGATTCAAAAGTAGCGACGCTACCATCACGCTACTGAGAATTGTAGTTAAGCTATGTAGCGTCGCTACTTGTAGCTAGCTACTGCCCATCACTGGTAGTTGGGCATGTCTGACCTTCCCAAAAGCCACTGGCTTAATGCACCTATTCGCATGGAATGCAGCCAGCTGCTCCAATTCCTCCAACCACCTTTTCCATTGGTGTATGATGTCCCGTGGCAAGTCATCATCCCACCCACATCCTCTTCTGCAGAGCTCCTGCTGCATTATTTTTGCACGCAAAGTGACTGGTGCCAGGAAACCTAGAGGATCGTATACTGAGCTGGCAATGGACAGCATACCACGTCTGGTGAGAGACTGTTGTTTCAATTCGATCTTGAACCTGAAAGAGTCCGTCTCCACACACCATAGTAGGCCAAGAGCCCTTTCCATTGGAAGTTTGTCTCTGTCCAGATCCAACTCCTTTAGATCCTTGGCCCTTTGCTCTGCTACGATGGACTGTAAAACACCACGACTGTTGCTGATCCACTTCTCCAAGATGAAGCCCCCCTTGCGACACAGAACAATAAGATCCGTTATCATCTGGATAGCTTCCTCTTCAGTCGCTGAGCTCTTCAAACAGTCATCCACATAGAAATTCTGCTTGACATATTGAGTGACTTCAGCTGAGAACTCATTATTATCATCAGCAGTTTTCCTCAGGGCATAGCTTGCCCAACTAGGGGATGATGCAGCGCCAAACAGGTGCACAGTCATCCTGTACTCCTCAAGGTCCCTAGTGACATCTCCCTCTGGCCACCAGAGGAAGCGCAGAAAATCCCTGTCTTCCTCAGCGACCTTCACCTGGTGGAACACCTGAACACCCTGGCCCGCCCCCCTTTGCACAGACGGGCAAGCATCTGTCACTGACTGACACTGTTACCGTGACTGTCCTATATGTATTTATGTTATATGTATTTATTGTGGGATTGGGAGGTGGGCGTTTTTGACGTTTTTGATGTTTGATGTCTGTTTCATGTTTGATGTAACCAGTGCTTAACATCTGTACCGAAAACAATTACCACCAACCATTGTTGTGTGGCATTAAAGTATCTTGTATCTTGTATCTTGTAACATGGCTTGAATGTCACCCATGAATGCCACCGGTTCCTCTCTGAAGCGAGTTAGCACTCCAAACTGGTAAGGTTAGGACCCTGCAGAAGTTCACTGTTCAGAGATGCTCCTTGGAATGTGGCTGCACAGTCAAACACCACACAGAGGTTTCCTTTCCTCGGATGGTAGACACCATGGTGTGGGATGTACCACACTTTTCCTTTCTCACCATGCAGTTGTTGCTGCGGTACTTTCTCTGCATAGTTCTTCCCAATAAGCTTGTTCATGTATGCTGCATACTTCTGGTGCAAGCTTTTGTTATTTAGGAACCGTTTCCTCAAACCCTGGATCCTTTGCCTAGCGACTCCCACATTGTTGGGCAGACAGACCTCCTTGTTCTTAAAAGGCCATTTCAAACAGTACCTCCCCTCCTGAAGCACTGCTGAACTTTCCACAATTTCCAGAAACCTTAAGTCTTCTCTGGACATTTCCTTCTCCTTCACAGCTACTTCATTGAAGTCGTGATTGTACTGATTGGCCAGCATTTCTTCTAGTCTGCACACTGAGATCCTGTTGACCATAGCAGAGGGAAACTCTGTCTCCACAACACCACTGTTTCCATTCAGTGGACCATTTGATCTACCGACCCCCTGGGAAAAATAGCTCGTTCCTCGCTGATTTTGGTGACTTTCTAGCGTCCATTATTCGCTTGGACAGGGTCTTGCTGATTGGAGACTTTAATATCCATGTAAACAAGAGCTCTGATAACTTTGCCACTGACTTTTTAAATGTTACGGACTCGTTTAATTTCACCCAGCACATCTCCGGTCCGACGCATTGCAAAGGCAACACGTTAGACCTTGTGTTCACGATCGGGTTAAAAGTCAGCAATGTTAGCACAGAGGAGTTATTGGTGTCCGATCACAGCTGTATTTTGTTTAGCCTAGCGTTCGATAATGACTTTGTTCCATTGAAGTGTGTTAAAAGCTCTCGTATTATCAATAGCACAGCTATAGATAGCTTCCTTGCTAGCTATGATAGAAATGTTTTGGTGTCCTCTGTTGATGACGTTGATTGTCTGGTTAACAAGTTCAACACACACTGCGCGGCCATTTTAGATAACGTAGCGCCCCTAGCAACACGCAGCGTTCGTCCTGTGAACCCCTCCCCCTGGCTTGACAACAACATCTGTGAGCTCAGGCATAACTGCCGCAGAGCAGAGAGACGCTGGAAAACCTCTCATTTAGAAGTGCATCGTCTATACCTCAAAGAGCTGAGGGCTGAGTTTAATAACTCAGTAAAGTCCGCCAGGGCTACCTATTTCAGTAATTTAATCTCATCCAACAAGCACAATCCCAGAGTATTATTTAAAACCATTAACACACTTGTCAGCCCCCCCCCCTACACCAGTGCTGTCAAATGAGGACTATAACCGCTTTCTTCAATTTTTTGTCACCAAGGTTGCAAACATAATGGCAAACATCACTCCTTCGTTATCCCCCCTTCCCCTCCATCCCACCACTCAAGCATCCCTGAGCGATTTCTTACCTGTCTCTCTGGATGATCTCACCATCTTAGTCACCTCCATGAAGACCTCCTTGAGCCCCCTAGACATCCTTCCTACATCCATGTTTAAGGAAGTTTTCTGCTCTGTTGGCCCCAGTCTAGTCACTATCATAAACTCATCCCTAGCCTCTGGTTCTGTCCCAATCTATTTTAAAGAGGCAGTCGTACAGCCACTCCTTAAAAAGCCCAACCTAAACCCCACCATCCATAACAATTTCAGACCAATCTCCAAGCTGCCTTTTGCATCAAAGGTGTTAGAAAAGGTTGTAGCCAACCAGCTCACCACCCACATGTCGCAAAATAACATCTGTGACTAATTCCAATCTGGCTTCCGCAAACTCCACTCCACTGAATCTGCCCTTCTCAGAGTATCCAATGATCTCCTGATGTCTGCTGACTCTGGTGAATGCTCTGTTCTGGTCCTGTTAGACCTGAGTGCAGCGTTTGATACGGTCAACCACAACATCCTTTTGGACAGGCTCAGGGAGTGGGTGGGCATCTCTGGGAGCGCTCTAAACTGGTTTGCCTCTTATCTAAGGGAGAGAACGTTCTCGGTGGCTGTGGGTCCTTTTAAATCTGACCCCACCCCCCTCTCATGTGGGGTACCACAGGGATCAGTGCTAGGACCACTCCTTTTTGCCATTTACATGCTTCCCCTAGGCCTCCTCATCAATAAATTCACCGGCATTAAATACCACTGCTACGCAGACGACATACAACTACTCTGCTCTTTTAAACCCGACAACTTGGAGAAACTCAGCCTTCTCCAGGAGTGCCTGCTCGGCATTGAGAGCTGGATGGGGAGTAACTTCCTCCAGTTAAATGCAAAAAAAACGGAGGTGCTGATCGTAGCAGCTGAAAAGACTGCAGCTAGAGTGGCCACTCACTTGGGGTCCCTTAAAGACAACATATACGTCCCCACCTGAGAAACCTGGGTGTTGTCTTCGACCAGGCCATGAACCTAGACAAACATGTCAAAACACTCACACGCACCTGCTTCTTTCACCTCAGAAACATTGCAAAACTACGCACCATCATATCTCACTCTGAACTAGAACTGTCCGTGCATGCTTTTATTTCCTCTAGGCTTGACTACTGCAACTCACTTTTCACCTGTCTCACCAAATCATCCACAGACAAACTACAAATGGTCCAAAATGCTGCAGCCAGGCTACTCACAAGGTCAAAAAAATCATGTCACATCACTCCCATTCTGGTATCCCTGCACTGGCTCCAGGTACACTATAGAATTCACTTCAAAGTCCTCACTTTCACTTTCAGAGCACTTCACGGTCAGGCCCCTATCTACATCACTGAACTCATCCATCCCTACACCAACACCCGCTCACTCAGATCTGCCGATCAGCACCTCCTGGGTGTCCCCAGGTCCAGGCTGAAAACAAGGGGTGATCGAGCCTTCGAGGTGACAGCACCAAGGCTCTGGAACGCTCTCCCCCTGGACCTGCGAACTGCCCCCTCTGAAAACTCTTTTAAAAAACAACTAAAAACACATTTGTTCAGACAGGCCTTTGGTCATACATAGGCACTTCTTCTTCTTGTCCTCACTGTTCCTATAGTTTTGTTTTTTAATTAGTGACTGATGATTTTATCCAAATTCTTTTATTCTACTTTTTCTATCTGGTTTCACTGTTTTTAACTGCTGTTTGTTGTTGTTGTCATTTATTTCTGATTTTGTTTTATTGTGTTTTTATATTAAGCTGTAGTGTAAAGCACCCTGTGCATTCGTGCTGTGAAGGGTGCTATATAAATAAAGGTCATTCATTCATTAACGACCCATCCCAGCATTGTCCTTATAGCATACGGGCCATTCCCGTGACTGTTGATGACCTCCCAAGGTTCCAATATCTTGGGAGCGTTGGTTCCAATCAACAGGTCGACATTTGCTTTTAGGCGTGGGATGTGTACGTTGGACAAATATGGCCATTCCGACAGTTCTTCAGGTGTCACCATGTTCTCAGCCGTGACTGGCATTTTCTTCTGTGTGAGAACTTCCGGAAGAACATAAAAGTCATCGCTGTCCAAATCAGCTATCTCCAACCCAGTCAAGGAGTAAGCTGGAACAACTGTCTCTTGCCCCATGGTGCTCAACAGGAAGTTGGTTCTTCTGCCTGTGATATTCAGCCTCTGCATTAGGTGTTCGGAGCAGAATGTGGCTGAGCTACCAGGGTCTAAGAAGGCGTAGGTTTGTATGATGGTATTTCCTTTTGCTGCTTTCACACGTACAGGGAGAATGGATAACACACACCGGTCCTTACCGGCCCCTGTATGTCCACATGTTTGCAGTGAAGTTGGTTGCTTATTGGATGGTTCCTTTAACTGTTCTGGAGAAGATGGTTGCCTTTTGATGTGAAGCATGGTGGGGTGAGTTTGACCACAGACTTTGCATATCAAGCACCTTTCGCAATCTCTGCTCATGTGACCAACACATAAGCATGCAAAGCAAACTCCTTTTTCCCTCAGAAAGTGTATTTTCTCTTTGTGCCTCTTTTCCTAAAGTTGTTTGCACTCCTCCAATGAGTGACTGCGAGCACAGAAAAGGCATCCAGCTCTAGCATTCATTGTACCTGATGTTGGTGATGTCAGCTCCTTGGCTCTCTCAGATATGTCCATGGTTGTTACTGTGGTGGCGACAATATTTCCGTTTACTCTGTTGGGTGGATATGATTTAAACCTGGTGAGAGATTTTGTGCCAACCACACCAGAATTTGGATCCTGTATGTCACCAAACAGAGGGTCAGAAAGAATACTGACGAGTCGCTCCACAAACTTGATCATATCCTCGAAGTGAGCTCTTTCCTGGGTATTTTCCATGATGCCATGAGCCGTACTCCTCCATTGCTCCCTCATCTTGAATGGCAATTTTGATATTATGGCCCTCATGTTGACAGGCATGTCCAACTCCTGCATGTACTGAAGCTCCTCCATTGCATTGCAGCAGCCACGCAAGAATAAGGAGTAGGCTTGAAGTGCCTTGACATCCTCCGATTTTATTGTTTGCCATGCCAAGGCCTTTTGCACGTAGGCATTTCCTATTTTGTACTGATTTCCAAAATGTTCCTTAAGAAGACCCTTTGCCACTGCGTAACCACGCTCAGGAGCCATATGCTGGCAGCTACGCACCAATTCTTGTGGCTGTCCTCTTGTGAACTGCTCCAGATAATACAAAGCATCAGCTTCTGTTGCCTTTTCCTCCACTCCTTGTTCAAATGCTTTGATAAATGTTCTATATTGGAGAGGGTCACCTTCAAAGGTTGGGATACTTCGTGGTGGCAGAGACCTGGAACGCTGATGATGTACCAGAGCAGCAGTTATTTCATTTTGCCTCTCCATGATGGTAAGCATGTTTGCAGGTTGGTTTGAATTTATTTGAACATGATTAGTTGTTCCCATTCTGCTTTCCTGTTCCTTGTGGTTGTGGTTATATTGGCAGTTAGTAGCAGTGCTATGCTATTGGCCACGTTCCTTTGGTCTCACATCCACAGGCTTGTTTGGTGGTATTGACAATTGTGTCAATTTACTTCGTTGTGTTAATGTCCCAGGTTGATATTCTCTTGTAATAGGGTTTACGACCTTGTGGTGTTCCTTTTCAACATAGGAATTCATTCCATTTGAAGGTGCACGAGATGAATGTTTACTTTCAGAGGAGTGCAACACAGCCAACCTTGCAGTGGTTGCAGCTTGGACATTCAACTCATTCATCATCCACAACTTTGATTGCTGAGTATAGGAAATATCTGGTGGGTGCATCGTGACGCTTGTCGATTAATTGGGGAGCGACAAGCGGCCTCTACAAAGTTTGAGAGTGAATCCTCGCATGTGCATACGTCTCTGCCCAGCTAGACCCACCTGTTGTGTCCCCGCACAGGGAGCCCCATGTCCCCGCACCAGAACGTTATGACGGACACGTCTCTAAGTGTCGTGCATTTATTTTCCAATGTTCATTAGTATTCGGACAACAGCCACAGACCTTCCAAAGTGATGAGTCTAAAATCTCTTACCTGTCGGGTCTGCTCAAGGGTCCCGCGTTAGAATGGGCAGCCGCTCTTCACTTCAGTCAGTCCCCCCTCTGCGATTCGTACGCCGCATATATCAGCGACATGCGCAAAGTCTTCGACCATCCTCCTGGGGGCTCGGATAGTACTGCCGGCTTGTTCACAATCCACCAGGGAAACCGCAGCGTGAGCGAATATGCAATTGAATTCCATATCCTAGCAGCGGGATCCGAGTGGAATGACACGCCGTTACGAGGGGCTTTCCGTCAAAGCGACGTCCTAAAGGATGAATTGGCCTCTAAAGAGAAACCGTCTTCCCTGGACGAGCTAATTAATTTAGTCAGAGAACTGGACACGCGCCTTTGTGAAAGCGGCCGTGAAAAAGCTAGCGGCGCTCGTCCTCCATTGCCCAGCTCACCTCGCTCTCCTCACTCCGGGCGCGCTGTGCGCGCCGTCCGCGCCGAGCACAACCTCTCTGAGCCTATGGAGCTTGACCGCTCTCACCTCCCTCCCAGCGAACGCTGTCACAGACTCCAGACAGGGGCATGCCTGTACTGCGGTCAACTTGGCCACTCCCTCGCTTCATGCTCGATTCGCCCAAACGTTCCGGCTCGACAGTAATGCAGGGTGCATGTTCGAGCCCAAATTACGCTCCCAGCTCTGGTCCAAACATGCAATTCAGTGCCACGCTGTGTTACAACGGCCAATCGCTCCCACTATCCGTGCTGGTCGATTCAGGCTCAGACGAAAATCTCATCAACGCTGGGGTAGTGTCTCGCTTCCGTATTGCTACTGACATTTTGCCAATTACCCGCGATGCTCACGGTCTAAACGGGAGGCTTCTCTCGCGGATAACTCGCCACACCAGACCCCTCCGCCTGCTGCTCTCAGGGAATCATAGCGAGGTTATCCGCTTCCACGTCACTAATTCCCCCCATAATCCCATTGTTCTCGGCATGCCCTGGCTGAAGCTGCACAACCCTGTGATAAACTGGCCAACAGGCTCGGTCGTGAGCTGGAGCGCTCACTGCCACGCCTCTTGTCTACAGTCAGCTCGGCCGCCACTGGAGGCCGCTGGTTCTCACGTTCCCAACGAACCCATTGACCTTTCTGCTATCCCTCCAATTTATCATGATTTAGAGGCTGTTTTTAGTAAACAGCATGCTCTCTCCTTGCCACCCCATCGCCTGTACGACTGTGCTATTGACCTGCTCCCGGGGGCCCCGCTCCCCGCTAATCGCCTGTTCAATCTCTCGCACCCGAAGTCCATGGAGAAATACGTCCACGAGTCCCTGGCCTCAGGCATTATTACCCCCTCCTCCTCTCCTGTCGGCGCAGGTTTCTTTTTCGTTTCCAAAAAAGATGGCTCCCTTCGCCCCTGTATACCGAGGTCTCAACAACATCACGATCAAGAACAAGTACCCCCTGCCATTAATTAACTCTGCTTTTGAGCCCCTGCAAGGTGCCACCATTTTCATGAAGCTGGACCTCAGGAATGCCTATCACCTCGTCCGTGTCCGGGAGGGGGACGAATGGAAGACAGCCTTTAAGACCCCGCTCGGTAGGGGGCTCCAGTAGCTCACCGCATATCTCGGCGCTATTTCTGCGTCGGGGAAAACCGTGCTGCGTCACGGATCTGGTGGACTCCGAGTTCGATTCCCGGACCCGCCGTCATTTGCCAGAATGTCTTCCCCTGATCTATATCCCGTTTCACCCTGTATCTGTCGGTCATGCTTGACCAGAAAAGCGATAAACGCTAAAAAAATAAATAAAGTAAAAAAAAAAAAAGACCGCGCTCGGTCACTTCGAGTACCTTTGGGCTGACCAACGCCCCTGCTGTCTTCCAGGCCCTTGTCAATGACGTTCTCCGTGATGTCCTTAACCGCTCTGTTTTTGTTTATTTGGATGACATTCTGATTTTTTCCCGCTCTATGGAAGAGCAAGTCCAGCATGTCCGCCGGGTCCTCCAACGCCTGCTGGAGAACAAGTTGTTCGTCAAGGCAGAGAAGTGTGAGTTCCACGTCTCCTCCATGGGGTTCCTCGGCTACATCATAGAGAGTGGCCGGATCCGGGCGGACCCTGAGAAGATCAAGGCGGTGTCCGACTGGCCCCGGCCCACCAACGTCAAGCAGCTCCAACGCTTCCTGGGGTTTGCTAACTTCTATCGGCGTTTCATCAGGGACTACAGCTGGGTCGCTGCACCCCTTACCCAACTCACTTCGCCCTCCGTGCCCTTCGTCTGGTCCGATAAGGTGGATTCTCCGAGCTGCATAGGCGCTTCACCTCCGCACCATCCTCGTCCAGCCGGACACGTCCCGCCAGTTCGTGGTGGAGGTGGACGCCTCGAGTACCGGGGTGGGGGCAGTCCTCTCCCAACGCTCCGCTCTCGACCAGAGACTACACCCCTGTGCCTTCTTCTCTCGCCGCCTGACCCCGGCGGAGGTCAACTATGATATTGGAAACCTGGAGCTCCTGGCAGTCAAGCTGGCCCTGGAGGAATGGAGGCACTGGCTGGAGGGCTCAGAGATCCCCTTCCTGGTCTGGACGGACCATAAGAACCTCGCCTATGTCCAGACGGCCAAGCGCCTGAACTCCTGCCAGGCCCGCTGGGCGCTGTTCTTCGGCCGGTTCAATTTCACCCTGACCTACAGGCCAGGCTCCAAGAACAATAAGCCGGACGCCCTCTCCCGGCAGTTTGTCCCCGAAGGGGGTCCCTCACACCCTGACACCATCCTCTCCTCCTCCTGCTTGGTGGCCTCCGCCACCTGGGAGATCCAGTCCATCGTCCGGGAGGCTCAGCGCGTCCAGCCTGATCCAGGTAATGGCCCACTTAACCGGCTTTTTGTTCCCGACCTTGTCCGCTCCCAGGTGCTCCAGTGGATCCACGCCTCCCGGTTCGCCTGTCATCCTGGGATCGACCGTACCCTGTCCCTACTGAAGAGGCACTTCTGGTGGGTCTGTGCTCGTGGGAAGGCTTCCCACCGACCACCTGCCGGGCTCCTCCGTCCGCTGCCTGTTCCTGGCCGGCCCTGGTCACACGTCGCCCTGGACTTTGTCACCGGTCTGCCCCCCTCACACGGTAACACAGTCATTCTCACCATTGTTGACCGATTTTCGAAGGCCGTGCACTTTGTTGCTCTCCCCAAACTCCCCTCTGCTTCAGAGACCGCGGACCTGATGGTGCTCCATGTCTTCTGCCTCCACGGGATCCCGGTGGACATTGTCTCCGACAGAGGCCCTCAATTAATCTCCCAGGTCTGAAAAGCCTCCTGCCGGGCTCTGGGGGCCACGGTCAGCCTCTCCTCCGGATACCACCCGCAGACCAACGGCCAGTCGGAGCGGGCTAATCAGGACCTGGGGTCCGCCCTCCGCTGTGTCACGACGGGACCCCTCTGGCTGGAGCGCCTTCCTGCCATGGATCGAGTACGCCCACAACTCCTTGTCCTCCGCTGCCACAGGTCAGTCTCCCTTCGAGTCGTCTCTGGGCTACCAGCCTCCACTGTTCCCTACCCAGGAGGAGGAGATCTCAGTTCCCTCGGTGCAGGCACACCTTCACCGCTGCAGGAGGATATTGGAGGACACCAGGGCCGCGCTGCTCCGCTGACCAAAACCGCTGCTTTTCCGACCACCACTGGACCCCGGCCCCCGACTATCAACCAGGTCAGATGGTTTGGCTCTCGTCTCGGGACCTTCCTCTCAAATCAGTTTCTCGCAAGCTCACCCCCCGTTTTGTTGGTCCTTATATAATTCTATCCGTCATTAACCCCTCAGTTGTCAGACTCCAGCTTCCCTCCAACATGCGCATTCACCCCTCATTCCATGTTTCCCAGCTGAAGCCGGTGGTCTCCAGTCCCCTGTCTCCCCCAGCTCCGGAGCCTCCCCCTCCGCTGGTCATCGACAACCATCCGGCCTACATTGTCCGGCGGCTGCTGGACGTGCGTCGCCGCGGTCGCGGCTACCAGTTCCTAGTAGACTGGGAGGTCTACGGCCCAGAGGAGCGCAGCTGGGTCTCCCGCCAGATGATCCTGGATCCTGCCCTCGTCCGGGATTTCCATTAGGCCAACCCTGGCAAGCCTGGAGGGTCGCCAGGAGGCGCCCGTAGAGGGGGGGTCCTGTTATAATCACGGCGAGAGCCTTCCTCACCCCTCCTCCTTCCACACCATCACGGCGGAAGCCATCCTCACCCCTCATCCACTCACGCCCTTATATGGGCAGCATCCGATCCCCGGATTCCCACGCTACCACCGAGCTGATTGACACGGCTGAGAGAGATCCCCTCATCAGCGAGATGGTAATTCAGCCCACGGATCCTGCTCTACCCTCGTCGGAGTGTTAACCTAACTTCCTAGGACCACCGCTCCGGTACTCCGCTCACCTGGACGCCCCGTGCGGCACATGAGCGCACCATTCCTCTCCTGAAGAACATTCTTGTACCGGTCGCACATTCGTAACTTGTAAACCTGTCTGCTTGGGAGGTCACAATTAAAACCAACCTAAACTGCTCCATTCTCTCTCCTCCTGTCTTCTGCAATTGGGCTCCGCCAACCCCTATCCTAACAAGACCAGAAGCAGAGCAGCCATTGTAGTGCTGTACAAGTATTTTAAAGTGTTTTATCACTCAATAAATTCAATTAATAATAAACTAAATTAATTGTATCACTCTATCAAGTTGCCCCATGGCATGAAATTATTCATTCATATTAATTCAAGTATTTGCATGTGAGTGAAAGGTACATGCATCGTTTCAAATATTGTATTGCCACCAGTGCTGTGCTTATTTACATTTATACAACTGGTTACAAATCAAACAAAGTATTTTAAACAAGTGTTTTCTCACTCAATTATCAAGTTGCCCCATGACATGAAAGGGATTCAAGTATTAGCATGAATGCAAGTACATACATAATATTTTATTGCCTCCACTGCTGTCAGACAACTATTTACTTCTCAAAGTATTAACGTAAATGACCACTCATTAGCAGATCAGACTTTTCTCAAGTCAAGTCAAGAGTTTTATTTGTCACGGCATACAAGTATACAATGAAATGCGGGTGGTCTTGCCCGCAACGATGTGCAATACAGTAGTACAACATATAATAGAATCCAATAAAACAACATTGTGCAATAAACAGGTAACATAGTGGGGCATCTCGGTATTTGTACATAGTTATTTACAGAGCATGGAGGACATGCTAGGTCCTTTGGTAGTACACTGTTACTGTTGCTATACTATTTTTAAAGTGACCTTACCTTTGTGGCCATAAGTGTGGGCGTGTGCATCATGAGTGTGTGCTTGCTCATGTTAAAGTGGCTGCTAGAGTGCGAGCGTGTACAGCGTGCGTGTCGTGTGTGTGTTCATGTGTGCTTGTGTGTGGAGAGTTCAGTGTTCTGTGGCACTCAGTGTTCAGTGTTCAAGGCTCTGATGGCCTGGGGGAAGAAGCTGAGCCGAAGCCTCTCTGTCCTAGTAGCTGGGGTTCGCAGGCGTCTGCCTGACCTCAGCAGCTGGAACAGGCTGTTATTGGGGTGGTGAGGGTCTTTCATTATTCTGCAGGCTCTGGATTTGCACCTCTTGTTGTATAGAACCTGCAGGGGAGGTAGTGCAATACCCGTGGTACGCTCGGCTGAGCGCACCACTCTCTGTAGGGCCTTCTTGTCCTGTGCCGTGCTGTTTCCATACCAGGCAGTGATGTTTCCAGTCAAGATGCTCTCTACAGCTCCGGAGTAGAAGGACTGGAGTATCCTTAACTGTCTCAGGTGGTAGAGGCGCTGCTTTGCCTTTTTTACGACTGTGTTTATGTGTGTTGACCATGTCAGATCCTCTGAGATGTGGACCCCCAGGTACTTAAAGCTGCTCACCCTGTCCACGGTAGCCCCGTTTATCCTCAGTGGTGTGTGTGTCTCCTGCTGTCCTCTCCTATAATCCACGATCAGCTCCTTGGTTTTACCAATGTTCAGGAGCAGGCTGTTGTCCTGGCACCAGCGTTCCAGTACCTCAACCTCCTCCTGGTATGCCTTCTCGTCGTTGTCCGAGATCAGCCCCACCACCACCGTGTCGTCTGCAAACTTCACTATGGAGTTGGAGCTGAACTTGGCCACACAATCGTGTGTGTAGAGTGAGTACAGCAGGGGGCTCAGAACACAGCCCTGGGGGGACCCTATGCTCAGGGTGATGGTGTTGGAGGTCTGACCCCCCACCCTGACCGCCTGGGGTCTTTCACTCAGAAAGTCCAGTACCCAGGTCTGTGTCCTCTTGTAGTACTTTTACCACTGGATGGCACTATCACTAAATACCACCTCTGCTTGTAAATGCTGTATGGTGCAACAAGCTCTGTTAAATATACAACAGGTTATGGGCCCAGATCGACGCTAAAAAGCTACACAGAGTTTTGTGTGAGATGAACAGTAATATGGGATTTCACAATGGATGACAAGCTGTTTATTGACCGGCTGAGTGGACCAGAGAACGTTAGGTTATGACTATAACCAAGTTCTGTTAGTATGGTGACGCTCGGCGTCACTCTCTGCACTGTCCTCGCACACGTGCACGCGCACAGAATAAAGACCACAATGTACCTTTAATCCCAATATTTGTCTGACCACACCCCTATCAGCTTACCCATATAAGCAGGGGTGGGGCCACCCACTCGCCTCCTTCCCAAGCTTTCACCACAAGGTGAGATCAAGGGCTACAGCGGCGTCGGACGCCGAGCGTCACCATACTAACAGAACTTGGTTATAATCATAACCTAACGTTCTGTATCGTATGGCTCTCGCTCGGCGTCACTCTCTGCACAAGGGAGGCCGAGCGAGAGCCATCGGCCGACAAATACACCCCGCTGAAAGCCCCCCACAACCATCAGAACAGGGAGGGCCGAGCCCCCCCGACCCACCCTAATGGAGGGCACCCCCCCTATTGGGGGCTTCACGGGAGGGCGACGGACCCGACCGTGCGAAGAGGCACTCAAGCAACTCAACGCACAGGGTGAGCAGACCGTGGCTTGACCCCACGACTACACACACGCACAACCCGCATGCCACCCGGGAACGGAGGGAACAACCTCGTTACTGCCCCCAGAATCACGGGGTCAAGGGCAAACCCAACCCTGTGGCAAGGCCGTAGCAGCGGAGCGCGAAGGAAGACCCAGACCCACCAAAGGGACTGGACCCCCTGGAACGGGGGCCCGGAGAAGTCCATGATGCCAGCATCAAGACCCCACCAGGTGGGCACTTAGTGACCCCGCCCCCCACATCGCCAGTGTATTCGGACAAAGGCCCCTCAGCCGAGCGGGCCCTGTCCCCCCAATAGTACACCGCCTGGCACACTGACCCTGCAGAACAGGCAGTCAGCATGGCCGTAAGCACACAAAAAAGGTTAACCAACGGAAGCAGGCAGCGCACCGGGGAAAAACCAGGCAACAGGCTGTAACCCTAGCCTGGAGACTGCGGAAAAGACAGGCGCCAGAGGGGACAGCTGAACACAGCCGCCCCGGCGGAAGGGGCGTAAGCTGGCGTTGTTGCATGACCAAGCCTCCATTTAAAAAGCCCCCACCCAGAGGGGTTGAGGCAGAGAAGGCTGACACGATTGGCAGACGTCATGAACGTGCAGGGGCACCCTCAACCGGTGAACCCGGGAGTTGACACTGCTCCAACACACCAGGGAATCAACCACCTTGGTGTTACCCAATGCGGTGGTTGTTCCTATAACCCCTCAAGAAAAAAACTCCAAAACACACCTGCGGGTATACACAGGCTATACCGCAGTACAAGTGTTTCAGTTTTCAAAAAAGGGTTAACCCAGGCCTACGGGTCGACGAAACATGACTTCGGACCGGGCCCGGCGATACGGGAAGCACAGGGTCAAAGACCACCCCAACAGGCCCCTCTTCGCCATGCGTGAGAGAGGAGCGAAAAAGAATGGAGAACCAGCCCCAAGCACACCGTACTTGGTATTCCCAGGAGGTCTCCCAACCAAGTACTAACCAGGACCAACCTGTGTAGCGGCCGAGATCTGACGAGATCGAGCGTGTACAGATTGGCATGGCCGTAAGCCATTACGACAGTGCTGAGTAAAAAATGTACCCAACCAGGGTCTCCATAGCGCTTAACCCTGTGACACCCGGACCGACCTGGCATTTTTTCCCCTGAAAAAAGCCTGTGCCCTAACCACGCCGACATGCCTACTCCAGGAGAAGGGGCAGATATGCGTGTTGATCTTAAACATGAAAAGAAGGCGCCACCCAGACGTTCGGGCGAACCGCGCCCGGTGGCCCACCCCCAGGGCGTGAGATCCCTCTACATATGTTCAGATCCATTCCGTCATCATCCCCCAGATATGAACGAGAATCCGTCGATAACCAAACCAGGTCGTCGGATTTGGTCGTCGGAAGAGGAAAAACCTCCATCCCAGTTGCTTTATAAAAACGCCGTTTTAACCTCAAGCAACCAAGGCGTGCCAGTCAGTCGCCTGTTTACAGAACACCCCGAGCTAGCACTATACGTGCGTCGGGACACACCCACATCAATGAACAGGCTATTTAGACCTGTCATTGAATCCCCAAGGCGCCCAGGGGAACGACCACATTTTTACATCCCACCACCCTCCCATAGGAAGGAGACGGGAATCCCCAGAGAGACTTCCCACGCGAGCTGTACAGATTGAAAAGAATATATTGCACCTTGAGCCATGTAAAAAATTGGTTTTAGGGCTCTCCGGGGAGGAGGCACTGAACCCATACACACTCAATAATCGAATTGAATCGAATACATACACAATAGAGTAGGACTCCTTCTAGAGGGTCCACTCACCTTGACAATCTGAGGAGGAGGCTCTGTACTCTGAAGGAGGCTCCCTCCTCACGGAAGGAGTCCCAACTCACAGAAGGCCCGAATAGGAGCTTGGTGAGGAGGAGCCCTGACCACCCCCCAAAACAGATCCATCACATGGACCTGAACAGCACACGGAAGTCCTACCAACAAAGACGCGCACGGTGACGTACTCTATGGCGGGGGAATTTCTGCGGTGCACACGCCCAATATTCCAGGCCGTGGGACCAGGAAACTCCCTCCCCCCCTTTATTTTTTAGGAAAATAAAGTTTCTCCAGCTGTTTTAGCACAACCTCAGCAATCAAGCTAAGGGTTACATCGTATCCCTACCACACAGTGACACAATGTAGTGCAACAACATGTCTGAAAGGAGGATGAAGAAGTCCCCAGGGAACCGGGGGGAAACACAATCCTCCTACTTTATCCTTAATACGGCCAGTTAAAACAGGAAAACCTGTTAATATGTGAACACACTGTTCATTGTCATTACAGGCTGAGAAAAGAATCATTCTTTACTCATTTGTCACCAAGCATAGCTTTATAGGTTAGTTAACCCCCTTAGTTGTGAGTACACGGTACATATAAACACACATGATGTTTCTCAACACAACAAACCAGATCATTTTCACATCTGTAACAACAACCCGATTTGCATGGAGAAGCTAAATACCAGTGACAAGACAATTCACACATAACTCGTGTCGTATCCTAAATGTAGTGCAGCAACACTCGTTTTGGAAAACATCGTTATTTACAAAACATTTAGAAGGGAAAGCCAGAAGAAGTGTACAAGGTCTGGCCAAACCTTGCATACCCGGAGCGTAGATCAAGCGAAGTGCAGTCTCAAGGCACCGTCGCTACGGTCCCCCTTGTTGACGCAGTCCTTGCCGTCCTGGCCCAGGGCAGGTTCGACGAACATCCTCTGTCAAAGATGACGTCGTAGTCAAGAGTGTTTAAAACATGTTATAATCAAAGCACGTTCAACAGAGTAGCATTAAGCTAACGGCCGCTCTAACCGTCGGTCGCTACCGCCCCTGCCCGCGAGACGCCGAGCGAACGGCGCACGCGACCAGAGGGGAGACTTCGAATCCCCCCGCCTCTCCCCGTGAGAAAGAGGGGAGTTGGGAACCGCGGCGGCGCGCGAGGGGCCGGAGCCACCCCGCGCTGGGCCTCGGCCGATAGCAGCAAGCTAACGTTTCCGAGCCTAGCCAGGTAGGCCACCTAGTGATCACAGCAGGCTAGCGCCGCAGCTAACAGTAGGCCACCACTAGTACGTAAGCTAAACAGCCATCACCTGAACTTGTACACAATGATATAACACTCACTCAGACAGGCCGCCGTTCTGAAACCCTCCTCACTTTTTAAGAGAAAAGAGAAACAAGATGTTAACACAGTTTTACAACGGTGATTTTACCAACACCCGACGGAGCCAGCACAATACCCAAATGGCCTGTAGCTGACTTGAACACAGATCTTCCGCTACCGAACATCTATGCCCATATTTCCTCGTGAGGAATACTCTCATTTGGATATGAAAGATGGGGCTCACGGTGACAGAGAAAACATCCACTCGTCCAGAAAACACAGGGATCACCAGTGTTAATGGTCGTGGCCCACTAGTTAAACTATAATGGGCTTCAGACCAAGGTCTTCTGTCGCCTAAGAGGCTGAACAAAGGACCCTAGTCTGTGGCCGGTTTTCATAAACATTGTCAACTAGCCCCCATAGCACTAACAGACAAGTGGAGCTTGCCAGCAAAACATAACTCACCAAACCTGGAACCCACCGCTTCTCACAACAGCGGCGCGTCCTACAGCCCAGCTGTGTCTTTACCGCAACCAGCACACAGCAAAGACTGCAGTTGAAAAGGCATGTAGCGGCGCAAACTCCCAATACGAAAACCGGTGGAGGATTTTTAGAATGATCATCATCTTCCAGACACTCCAGTACGAAGACAATATCGCCGTATTTTCTCGAAAATAGTGAGAGAGAAAATAAAGATATGATGTCAACGTATCCTTGTTTTCCAACTCTTCTCCTACCATCACATCACTTCAAGTGGGGATCTACCGAGACACTTCCTTGTGGTGAAAGCGAGAAAGGAGGCGAGTGGATGGCCCCACCCCTGCTTATATGGGTAAGCTGATAGGGGTGTGGTCAGACAAATATTGGGATTAAAGGTACATTGTAGTCTTTATTCAGTGCGCGTGCGTGCACGTGTGCGAGGACAGTGCAGAGAGTGACGCCGAGCGAGAGCCATACGATACAGAACTGGGCAACTGGAGGTTTCAGATGGAGCACTTGCTAAAAGCTAAAGGACTATGGGGTATGCTAATGGTACAGATACATTAGCTGCAGATGCTAATGCTCAAGCACGGGCTGAGTTTGATAAATGGAGAGATCTATACAATATACAGTAAATAAATCCAGTAAAAATGAGGGCTGTCAGTTTATCGCGTTAATTTGATTAATTAATTACACAGCAAATTATCGCGTTATGAAATTAACAAAAAATGTATATGATTAAAGTATTATACAAAGACCCATCGGCCATGATTACAACAGGTACATTCATCTCCAAAATCTTTCCGATATCACGCTCAGCCAGACAGGGTTGCCCTCTTAGTCCCGGACTATTCGATCTATCATTAGAGCCTTTAGCACAATATATAAGACAATCCCAATCCATAGAACCAATCGTAATCAAGGGCACACAACATAAAATTAGTTTATATGCGGACGACGTAATATTGTTCATGCAAAGCCCCAACACCACATTGCCTCATCTACTCAAGTTGATTGAGAACTTTGGTGATTTATCGGGATTTAAAATAAATTGGCCGAAGTCGGCTTTCCTTCCACTTAACACCCATGCAAAAAAAGATACAACCCTCCCAGGTGAGATACCTATGGTAAAACATTTTAGATGCTTGGGTGTGGAAATATTTCCCACCATAAGACAAACGGTGAAGCACAATTACACAAAAATACAGAACAAAATCAAAGACGACCTGGACAGGTGGGCAAAACTTAAAAACTCAGTACAGGCAAGGGTATCAATAGTTAAGATGGATGTACTACCTAGAATCAACTTCATCAGTTCAATGCTACCGTTACCCCCTCCAGAGGGTTACTGGAAAAGATTACACTCCTCCACATATAAATTTATTTGGAATAACAAACCACCTCGCATAAAAAGATCCACCGCACAGAGAAATAAAGCAGACGGTGGCATGGCAGTTCCAGATTTTTTCCAATATTTTAAGACATACACATTAAGACCATTGACAATATGGTTTGATCCCCAGGCATTGGTATCCTGGAGAAAATTGGAAGAAAACATAGTAGCCCCACATAGACTGAAGGACATAGCACACACTAAACTACCAATCAAGCACTGTGAGCGGAAATTTGGCCCCATAATTACCCATGCAATCCGGATATGGCGTGAAACACAAAAAAAATATCCTAACCCACAAAAATGGCATAATCACACTCCCTTATTCAATAACAATGCACTCTTAATTGAAAAACGTCCTATAAGATTCCCTATATGGGAAGAGCAAGGCATACACTCATTAGGGGATATTTTTAACAACCAGGGTTTTTGTAGTTATGGAGAAATATGCACAAAGTTTAACCTCACCGGGTCCACATGGCTTTTTTACATACAGTTACAGCTATGTTTGAAGTCTCACAGTGTTCCATTAGACATACCAGTTGAACACCACAGATACCACAAATTCTTCTATGAAAGAGAGACATCGAGAGGTTTTGTATCAGGTTTTTATTATCAATTACTAACGTCCTCGTATGAAACCCTCCAACTAGACTCTGTCTGGAGGAGGGATATATCAGACCTGGAAAGTGACTTTGATTGGCAAGGAGCATGGGCAAATGTCCGTCTTACATCAAGGAACCCGGACCATCAACAAATCAATCTTAACTATATTCACAGGACATACTTGACTCCTATAAGACTGAACAGAATGGGTCTTAAACAAGACTCAAAATGCTCCCAATGTACAAATGGAGACGAAGGGACATTTATGCACATGTATTGGGACTGCCCACCAGTTAAGGCATTCTGGAAAGATGTGACCCATCAATTATCAAAACTCGTATCTTGGAATATACCAGTACACCCGCTGTATTACTATTGAATGATGTTTTTGAGTTTGCAGTAAATCCACAGCTAAAGAGATTGGTTTTATCGGGTATCACAGTAGCTAAAAAACTGATCGCATCACGCTGGTTTCAACCGTAAAAAATGTGCCGGAAGGTTTGGTTTCTTACATATCTCGATGTGATTTATCAAGAAATATCTACAGCAAGAATTCTGGGTCTCAACGAATCCAAAATGTCAATGTGGTTAGAAGTGGTGGAGAGAATAAAAGCTAGCTTATAAAGGTAGTGTCTGGTTAGGAGTGAGGGATAATGGAGGTACTATCCAAGGAGGGGTCCGGGAGGGGGGGGTTCGAGCTGGAGCATAATGTGTAGGGTTTTAGATAATAGGTATTAGGGGTATATCCTGTATAAGGCATTGGTATAATTGGTAATTTCGTTGGATATACACTGTATACGGTAAAATATTATTATAGACTTTTTTTTGTTTTCTGTTTCTGTACTTGCATGTCATTTTAGCCACCTTAATTGTTAGTTTCATTATGCATTGTGTGTTGAGTACTGACTTTTAATAATTTTTGTTTTGCAATAATAAAAAAAAAAAAAAATATATATATATATATATATATTTTTTTTTTTATCTCATTCATTCCATAAGAATGTAGAATACACATTTACAGACTTTTTTTTAATATGGGTTATTTGCATGTTCTTGGTATCTGATTCTAGGGACATCTATGGGTCTCAGGGAATGTATTCCCAGTGTCAGAAATACTGTGTCTGTTACTAGGCTTGAGTAAATTGTAATGAACCAAATGAGAATATCAATCATTTTAATTTTTTTTTTTATCTTAAGAGAATAGAAAACTTTATTGCCATTTCAACACATGGTTGATTGGGATTTGTCTTGGTGCCAGCACATACAGTACATACAGTATAAAAACATACAATATAAAAACACAAGAATACATAATAATAATAATAATAATAATAATAATAATAATAATAATAATAATAATAATAATAATAATAATAATAATAATAATAACTTTATTTGTATAGCACTTTTCATACAGAGGTTGCAGTTCAAAGTGCTTCACAACAGTAAAAAATACAGGCATAAGCGAGCATAAAAAGATAGACAGGTAGAATCACAGTGTTTCACACTAGGATCTAGCATCCCAATAGGCTCTCCGCTTACAGTTTTCAGTAACACAAATAGTAAAAATAGTTTAAAATGATTCAGTTTAAAAATAGTAAAAAAAATTATAAAATAGAACGGACATAAAAAATACAGGCATGAGCGAGCATAGCAAGATATGGCAAATCATAGTGTTTCACATTAGGATCTACTGTAGCATCCTAATAGGCTCTCTATTCAGTAATACTCCTGTAATTCCCAACATACTTCACAGTACATATTGCTGTAACTTTAGTGATATTAGATCACAGGGACACGAACCCACACTGTAACTTTAGTGATACTAGATCACAGGGACTCGAACCCACACTGTAACTTTATTGATACTAGATCACAGGGACTCGAACCCACACTGTAACTTTAGTGATACTAGATCACAGGGACTCGAACCCACACTGTAACTTTAGTGATACTAGATCACAGGGACTCGAACCCACACTGTAACTTTAGTGATACTAGATCACAGGGACTCGAACCCACACTGTAACTTTAGTGATACTAGATCACAGGGACTCGAACCCACACTGTAACTTTAGTGATACTAGATCACAGGGACTCGAACCCACACTGTAACTTTAGTGACATGCAATACATAATAATAATGCAGGACCTTTTGCAGAGGTCTTTATTCGGCATGCAACGACACTCAATGTTTTAGCGGTACACACAGCGGTTAGTTTTTTAGCACACACACCGGAACACACACGCATCAGCATGCATTGTCTCTTTAGAATCGCCGATGCGATTCGTCTCTGCAATTAACCCATCCCGTCGTCCTTCCCCCCCAAGGGCAGCCGGGAGCAGACAGGCGTCAACGTGAGCTGCGCCAGGGGACCAATCCAAGTGCTCCTGTCCGTCTTCGTCAAGGACGCCACAGCGTTAGCGATATGTTGTTGTGCATGTTTTTCCATTGGGTTTATCTTATCGGGGGGGAAACCCTTGCGAGCACGGGGAGAACATGCAAACCCCACACAGAAAGGCCTGGGAGATACCCCACCTGGGTACCTGCAGCATCATGGAAACCTGGTCCCCAAGCGGGAATCGAACCCTGGACCTTCTTGCTGTGAGGCGACAGTGTTTTATTTTTTTTATCTTTTTATTATAAAAATAATCAGTTTACATTTTATGCATTTTCTATATATATATACACACTATATTATTTAAATGTCTTACTCACATTTCCCAGGCATAGCCCACCCCCTTCTTTTGTGCTTCCCTAAATCAACCAACAAAAACAGAACAAGCCACAAAGAAAACAGTGTTATATATACTTATTTCCTATACAACAAATCAAGCATAACCAAAAAACCTCCCCTATCCCACCCAAACAAACCCACAAAAAAAACCTATCCAAAACCAAACTCTACTTTACCTTTTCCAAACTTAACACATTTACCACTGTTAATGAACCATCTCTTAAATATCTCCTTACTCAGCAATTTCTCTGTCAACATAACATCCCTTTTCATTAAATTCAAAAAGATTGGCCATACTTCCACCTTTCTCTGTTCAGAAAAAGCAATTCGCCTTCTCAAGACAACCGCATACCTGGCATGACTCAATACATAATTGATGAGATTTCTCTCCTCCTTCTTTCCATCTAATGCACCAAACAAAAAATATCTCTTCCAATCTGTATATTTGATTATTCCCCAGCTCGCCCTCATGCCCTCTTTCAGCTCTGCATGGAAGCCCTGCAGGCCTTCACACTCAATGAACATGTGCATAATTTAATAATAATAATAATAATTTAGGACCTGCTCCGAGGTCACCATTTGGCACACATGCGAACCATGCATACAATGCGTATCTGCGATTAACCCATCCCGTCGTCCTTCCCCCCCAAGGGCAGCCGGGAGCAGACAGGCGCCACGTGAGCCGCGCCAGGGGACCAATCCAAGTGCTCCTGTCCGTCTTCGTCAAGGACGCCACAGCGTTAGCGATCTTGTTGTTGTGCATGTTTTTCCATTGGGTTTATCTTATCGGGGGGGGAAACCCTTGCGAGCACGGGGAGAACATGCAAACTCCACACAGAAAGGCCTGGGAGATACCCCACCTGGGTAACTGGCATCATGGAAACCTGGTCCCCAAGCGGGATTCGAACCCTGGACCTTCTTGCTGTGAGGCGACAGTGTTAACCACTACACCACCGTGCCGCCTTGTGTATCTATATGATGTAACACTGTTTTTGTATAGACCCTATTCTGTCTTACCATGAAATCATTATGATCACATTCGATATTATTAAACTTTATATTCACATTTTCCCATATTGATCTTCCCACCAACCCCGGAAACACTTTCTCCCACACCTGTTCCGATGCTGGCACCCTTCTTTCTTTTGTTACAAAAAATCTATAAATATCTTTACTCCTCACACTTCCCAAACCCTTCTGCTCATCCCCCTTTCCTACCCTTAATTCTGGAAGACTACAGCTCCTATTCCCCACACACTCTCTCTCTATTATCTCTCTCCATTCCTTCGGCAATCCAGTTTTAATTTTTTCAAAATTTGACACGACAGTTGCAAACCTATATTCATCATCTACCTCGATTACATTGTCATAAATGGCCTGCACCGGGAGAAAACCTGGCACATACTCATATACAAAATCCTTTATCTGTGTCATCCCTGCTCTCAGGAAGATTTGACTATACAATACATTGTTATTGTGGCATATCCTGGGGTTCAGGAATACTGGCTGATTTAAAACCATATCCAGTCCCACACAATCATATACAATGTTAGGCAGGTACTCTGCCCATGCCTGTAATACCTCCCTATACATCTCCGGTATATTTTCCGTCATTAAAGGCAATAAGCTATTGTCACCACACCTACCTACCTTCTCTAGGCTCTCTTTAAAGAAACACTTCCATCCGTATTTGGTCTCATCGTAAATATATTTCTGTACACATTTCAATCTTAGAGTTTTCTTCCTTACCTTTATGTCTATTAAATTCAAACCACCCTCATTACACTTACCTATTAAGACTTTGTGGGCGATTTTTGGTGACTTCCCCCACCACAGAAAATCCGCCACAACCCTATTAATCTCATTTTCTATTGCCTCTGGCATATCCAAGGCACCTAACACATATGTCAGTTTAGACATCAATAAGCTATTTATCACCACAACCTTACCCTTCAATTTTAGTGTGCGTTGTTTCCAAAATTGGAGCACCTGTTTAATCTTATTAATTATACCTACCCATGTTAAATCCCTCTCCTCTTTCTCCTCTATCCCTATCCACACACCCAATATCTTTATGTGCCCCTCTGCTTTTTTCAGCGGAACCACACAATCACTCATTTTTACTTTACCTACACACAATAACTCAGTCTTATCAACATAAATTTTGGCTCCAGATGCCTTACCATATACCTCTAAGCACTCCATAATTCTATTTATGCTCTCCATGTCTCTCACCGTAAAGGTAGTGTCGTCCGCATATTGGTGGATCAAACTCTGATCCCCGTAGGGTATTCCTATTCCAATAATGTTATGGTTTGACACCGACCCCAAACGCACGACACAAGAGAGTAGGAATTCAGAGTTGCCAAAAACAAGGGCTTGTTTATTGAGACTAAATAATGAGCACAGAATAGGCAAGTCAAACAAGACAGGTACACAAGCAAGGGGGAAAATGTTCTGCTGCTCTGCAGCTTCTCCCGTGGTGGTAGTAGGGGGTAGCAGATGCTGACGTCTGAGCCGCTCTGCAGACTTCTCTCGGCAGAATCTCCGAAGTGTTGCGGGACCGAGAGAGAGAGAGAGGGAGCGAGTCAACAAGGGTGCAGGTGGAACGAGCAGGAGAACAGGAGAGGTGACTTGTACCCAAATACAAAAGTTATCCAAGTGAACTAATCTTCGTGTAAATACACACAGTGAGCAAAGTTCCAAAACACAATCCCAAGTGAATATCTTCGTGTAAATACACACAGTGAGCACTGTTCCAAAACACAATCCCAAGTGAATATCTTCGGTGCAAAAAATAGACACTGAGAGTGAAGTCCAAAAAACAATCCAATGTGAATAATATCTTCGGTGTGAAACAACACACAGTGGGAGATGTAAAGTCCCAAAATAATATCCCAGTGAGAACAACAAAAAGGCGATCGCTGGGTGAGTGACTGTCTGATAAAAAGGTGGTAATCTTCAGTGTTATAGAAACACACAAAAACGGAATTTGATCAAGACAGTCAGTAAAAAACTCACCCAGACGTAGTGCGTAATGGTGCTGGAACAGCAGCGGAGCGAGCGCGTCGCCACGGGGAAAGGTGTCCAAGAGGAAGGCTTCTTGGAATTTCCTGGAGGTAAAGCACAGAGAGCAAACAGCAGCAGCAGCAGCAGGAACGGAGAATGCAAACAGAGAAATATCAAAACGATCCAACAAAACTAGAGTGGGGAAACGGGGTATAAATAATACGGGATTGATTGATTGACAAGCAGTGACAGCTGGGGAATGTGATTGAAAAGCGTGTGGATGGGAGAGAACCAATCAACGACGTCTCTGACGACGTCACTGGGAAGAAGCGTGTGAATAGGGGAATGAAATGATTAACAGAAAACTTAAAGGGACAGAGCGAGTGGGAGAGCAGCGGACCAATCATCACAGTACTTCAAGAAGCCCGTGGTGGGGAAAGAGCCAAACCTTACAAATAATTTCCTTTTTACTTTTTATGTATGTGGCCATAGGCTCTGCGGAAATCGCAAAGAGCAAAGCTGAAAGAGGACACCCTTGCCTAACAGACCGCTCCACCCTAAACACATCTGTAATACACCCGTTACATTTCACACAGATTTTTGCATCTTTATACAAAACACGTACCCAGTTGACCATCCTCTCCCCAAAACCAAAAACCTCCATGACCCTGATTAGGAAAAAATGCTCAACCCGGTCAAAAGCCTTGTTAAAGTCCACACTGAGTACTGCACAATGATCATTATTATAATTTACATAATTTACTACATCCTTAATCGTTATTTTTTTTTAAACTCAATTTTTATTTGCATTTTTGGATCACAAGCATACAAACAACATCATCTTTGAATATTATTTTCATATCAGTCGGTCTTCCAGGTACATAATACATAGACATAATGTACAACACCGTTAAACCGACATAAACAATAAAGAAAAGATTTTAATACCAAATAACAGAAATAAAAAATACCGACTTAAGCAAAAGTTCCACAGACATAAATAATAAATTGAAAAAACATAAAACAATTGTCATACCCAAATAATAGAAATAGAAAATACTAACTAAAGCAAAAATGTGCGACATGGGTTCAGAGACCCTCTTTGAACCTCTTTCCTCCTTTACCCTTCGCCCTCTTGTGATGTATTTGGTTCTTCCTCTGTGATGTCGTTTTCGTTCCCCTTGTAATCCTCCCACTTTCCCCATCTTTCTCCAAATTTCTCTTCCTGTAACCTCAGCATGTGTGTTATCCTCTCCATATCCTGTATCTCTTCCACTATTCCTACCCATTGTGCTATTGTCGGTGGGTCTTCTTTGTACCACAGTCTTGTTATTGCTTTTCTGGCCGCTATCAACATTATCTTTATTAAATATTTGTCCCCCCCTTGTATTCCCTCGTGTGTCAGGTCTCCTAAGTAAAGCACCAGTCCTGTTTGTGGTAACCCGTATCCTAATATTCTGATCATTGCCTCCCCTATCTCCTCCCAATACCCCTTCAGCTTCTGACATCCCCAGAATATGTGCGTGTGATTTGCCCCCTCCTTCCCACACATCCTCCAGCATGCTCTTTGTGTTGGTGCATATTTTCCCTTCAGCTCTGGGGTTATAAAGAATCTGATTATGTTTTTCCATCCAAACTCTTTCCATATCCTCGATCCTGTTGTTGAATGTTGCACCTCGCATATGTTCCCCCATTCTTTCCCTGTTATTTCTATCTCTAGTTCTCTCTCCCATTTCTCCCTTATATAATCGGTCGTGTGTCCCTTGCTGTTCATTATAGCCCGGTATATTGCTGATATTACTCTTCCTTGCCCCCCTTCGTATGCCCATACTATCATCTTGATTATTCCATTCTGTTCTTCGTCTTTGGCCCCCCTCCTTAATCGTTCTTACAGTTTCTGTGATGTCCCTACCCGGAACACTGTAGGCCTGGGTTGGCGCCACTATGCTCCCAATTACTTTCTTGACCCTGTTGGCCAGAATTTTGGTAAGCACCTTATAATCAGAATTCAACAAACTTATAGGCCTATATCCTTCTAACTTTGTTTTACACCCTTTGTTTTTAAATAAAATTGTCAAGACACCAGTGGTCATTGCTTCATTACACTCACCATTCCTCTCTATTTCTCTGTACACTTTCAACAAAATAGGTGCTAGCAGACCAACAAAAGCCCTGTAAAATTCTCCTGACAAACCATCAAGCCCAGGACTTTTGTTAGTCTGCAAGCCCTGAATCGCTTCCCTCACTTCTTTTTCAGTGATTTCACCATCACACATCACTCTATCCCCTTCATCTAATCTCATTTTCACAGTTTCCAGTACATTGTTTACACATTCAAAATCCACTCCTTCACTCTTATACAATTTTTTATAAAAAGATTCCACTGTATCCAATATTCCAACTAAGTCATTCACTTTTTCCCCTTTTTCGTTTTCTAACTCTCTTATATATATGTCCTTCTCTGTTTACTTTTTTCTAGGCCTAGAAAAAACGAGGTGCTCCTTTCTCCTTCAAGGGCATATTTCGCCTTGCTCCTCATTATTGCTCCCATGCACTTTCTTCTTTCATTCTCTGCCCACTTTGCCTCTAGCTCTGTATACTTCTCTGCACTGTGTTCTGGATTTTTTTTTTTTTTTCCTCTTCTTCCGCTAGCAACCCTTTTAATTCCCATTCTTCTCTTTTGTTTTTATAATTTCTGGCCTTTGTATATCTTATACTTATCTTTTTTACATTAATTTTAACTTGTTCCCACCACATACCCACATTTTCATTAAACATTGGGTTTTCCATTTCAGCTTTCACATACCCATATATCTTTTTTTGATATTTCTCCTCACTCAGTACACTTGTATTTAAACACCACACACCCCCACCTCTCCCTTGTATTTATATTCCTAAATCAAAACACACAGCCGCATGGTCACTCAAATTTTTTTACTTCTGTTCTATATTATTAATGTAATTCCGTATTTCCTGTTTAACCAGACATAGATCAATCCGGCTTTGCCTTAAGCAGCCCGCCACTACTTGTTTCCTTGTAAACCCTCTTTTCCCAGAATTCTCCTCTCTCCACATATCCACTAGATCCACACCAGACATTATTTCTGTTAGTGTATTTCTAGCTGTGTCACACTTGAAAATCTTGCTCGTAGTATCTAACCTACTTCGCAAAGTGTTAAAGTCACCGACAAACAAACAATTCCCCTTCATGTGCACCTTTAGCCCTTCAAAAAAAACCTTCCTAATTTTCTCTACATTGGGCGCATATATATTCCCTAATCTAAACAAAACTCCCTGATGTTCAAATTCTAATATAATCACCCTCCCTCCTGCGTCCTCATATATTACCTTTATATTTTCCACTACGTCTTTTTTAAATAATACTGCTACACCACATGATCGCTCTGTACCATGATTTACATATAATACATCAGTCCATTTTCTTTTCACATCATTCATCATATTTTCCGTCCACCACGTTTCCTGCAGCATCACTATATCTGTATTAAAAGTCGATATCACCTGCTCAATTATAGTTTTGTTCCTCAGTCCATTCACATTAAGCGATGTTACAGAGATGGCAGCACACATGACGAAAAATATATTGATTATCCTATATATCATACCTTATCATACCTTCTTAATACACCACCCTTTAGCACCTCTCTCCTCTCTTGATTTTCTTTTCAGTAGGTTGATAGCAGATGGGCTGGTGTCCATCTCCTCAGAGTCCTCTGATGTAGCCCCCACCTCTTCCCTGGTCCCTGGTAACCCCTCTGAGTCTCCTATAGACCCTTCCCTCTTCTTCCTCTCCTCCGCGCATGTAGATGTTCCCTCTGCCGCGTCCCTTTCGTCGCGCGCCTCTAGATGCGCTCTGCCGCCTCCTCGCCCGCCAGCGCTGCCTCCCCGGGTCCGCGGCCCAGACCCAGTAGCTCTTGTTTCGCCTGTAGATGCTCCGGATCCCAGCTGTCTCTCCACGGACTTCAGTGACCTCAGCAGTCCCGAATCAAAACCATCTATGTTTTCATTTAGGCCTGCGGTGTCCTCTCTCTCTCTCTGCCGCGCTGTCAGCTCCTTCTCCTCGTCATCTGCGTGCTGTGTGCTCGGGCCGTCACTCTCCTGTTCACTCTGACGCGCACTCAGCTCTGCGCTCTCCCCTGTCACCGTCTCCACTTGATCTCCATCTGGGGTCTGCGTGATCTCCTCCTCTTCCTCATCCTCCTCCGCTTCATCATCTCCTTCGTCCTCTTCGTCTTCTTCCTCTCCTTCGTCTTCATCATCTGCTTCTGCCTCACCCTCGTCCTCTCCACCTGTTTTCTCCGTCTCAGTGGCTTCTCCTCCGTCGTTTCCACTCTTCTTGGCAGCCCCACCGGTCTCACCTCTCGTACCCTGCTCCTCGTAGCGCTTCCAGGGCATGCATGTACACTGCTCGTACTTTTCATCACATCCCCTGCACTTTCGTTCAGTGTCACACTCTCGAGCGTAGTGACCTTGCTGGGCACATTTGTGACATTTGAAGTCCGGGCAATCTCTCAGGACATGACCAGGCTGAAGACAGCCTACAAACTCGCACCTGCCTATTATGGATCACTCGAAAATGTTCCATCCCCTGTTGAGTCTCAAACCGGGTCGAATACGGCAGGGATTTGACATACTCAGTGAACTTCACTTTTACGAACCTTGTGCCGTCTATAATGTCCGTTCCAGGCCACGTCCTTCTCTTGATCTGCGTTACCGCCGCCACTCCCCATAGCTTCAGTTTCTCGAGAATGTCCTCATCCGTTATGTATAAAGGCAGACCCATAAAAGAGACGACAACCTCATCGTTCGACAGTTCTGTTGCCATTATTCTACTGTCCTTGATTTTAAATCCGTCCATTAGTTTCTCCTTCACCTTCTCATCCATCAACATGATTTCATACTTCTTGGGCGTCTTGTATCGATATCCACACTCCGACTTTATCGCCCTCAAAAGCTCCATCAGGCCCCTCAATGTCCACCTCAACTGTTAATCTTAACTCATATTTTCGTTCATTCATTTCATCCGTCTGTCTCGGAATCCGCCCACCGTTCGAAATGTTTGTTGCCATGATTTCCCGTCCGAGCCTCGAGACAAACGTCAATTTCCCCCAAACAGCTAAAAGCCGTTGGGGGAAACTACACTATACAAAAAACAATATAACACTCTACTACTTACTCTATACTCACTTTAACCAACTATCTCACTATCAAACTCAAAGCTTCCGCGCGCTGTCAAATTCAAACCGACCTGTCAAAAAGAGGGCGTGTTCTAGGCGACAGTGTTAACCACTACACCACTGTGCCGCTGATACAATCCCCACAATAAAAGTTTTACACAAACAATTAAAAAGAAAAAATGCTACAGTACCTAAAATAAATAGCTCAGTGTTCCAGTTTAAAGTGCATATTGCCTTAAAGTGCCTGTCGGCTGGTGCTAGCCCTTGTGGTGCAAAGTGCCTGTACATTTGTACTTGAGTTCAGGTGACGGACAGCCTCGGGATATGTACTGTTTTTAAAACGAGATGTCCTGCACCTGAGACTTTGGAGTCTTCTGCCAGAGGGAAGGGGGTTAAAGAGGCCATAAGCAGGGTGAGAGGGGTCCCTGATCACCTTCTCCCCTTTCCGCCTGATTTGAGTGGCATAAATGGAGGCCACAGAGGGGAGATCACAGCCGATGATTTTTTACGCTGTGCGTACAGTTCTTTCTAGATGTCCCCTATCATGGACGGTGTTTCCGTACCACACAGTCATAGAGAAGGTAAGGACACTATCCACAGTGGCTCTGTAAAAGCTGAGCATCGCCTCCCTGGACACACCAAACTTTTTAAACTGGCGCAGGGAGTGGAGCCTCTGGTGGGCTTTGCTAATTATGAGGCTGGTGTTAGCTTCCCATTTTAAATTATCACATATGGTGATGCCGAGGAATTTAAAACTGTCTACCCTCTCCACCTGCTGGCCGTTTATGTACAGAGGAGGGTGGACTGCCTCCCTGTGCCGGAAATCATCTCCTCTGTCTTAGATATGTTTAAAAGTAGGTCGTTCTCTCTATAGGCCGATTCATCCCCGTTCTTAATTAATCCCACTACTGTTGTGTCATCCGCGTATTTAAAAAATCTGACAGAATCAGAGTGGGAGGCACAGTCATTAGTGTATAGACAGTAGAGCAGAGGAGAGAGGACACAGCCCTGGGGGGCCCCGGTGTTCAAGGTCCTGGATCTAGAGAACAAATTACCTATTTTAACCACTCGTTCTTTACGGGGGCCAGGTGCTCTTTGTCTTTCTTTGAGAGCGGTTTTGAAGGTGGGATTAAATGTATTTTATTGTTGTTGTATTGTTTGAGCCGAATCTGGGTTGAACATGAAAGCAGTGAGGTAAGTTTGTCTTCTTGAAGTTGTTCTGACTGAAACTGCAGTGCACCCGGCTTCTCAGTCTGTCGTCGTTGCACTTCCAAATTGCAATCAGTGCTGGAGTTGTCAAGGGTTGCTTCTTGAAGCAGTCAAAATGCGCTCCTTGGCTACACCTACAATGGTTGTCAATCATTTCGACATCAGCTGTGACCGGTTCAGAAGAACCCACATTTAACTTGAGAGGTTATGTATCCTTTATTCCTTCCGCGCCGGCACATTATAGTCCCCTGTGTAACTACTGTAACCAGAGTGCTACGGACTGTGTTCTGAAGGTCCAGATTAACACATAAAGTCCACGTTTATTATTTTGTATACCTTATATATTGTTTATTTGTATAAGATATATATTTCACGTCGTCTTTTTACAGTATTTTATCATTCGCCTCTTTTCATATGTTCCATTCATGGCGCCGTAGGCGCTCGCGCATGTGTTCAGGACATGCCTGGGCATAGTGCGTGGGAGCGTGCGTTGGCGCAGTTGTAAACAGACCACAACGTATCTTACGAGAGAGCTGGTCGGCTAGTTAGATGTAACAACAATATTGTCGAGCCACCATTGGAAACGGCAGAGTGACATAGGTTTGGGAGAAGTGAATTAATAATAACTTCTATAGATTTGCAGACAGGCAAATAATAAAGGACCGTGGAGAGACTTTTGGGCTGAACCCAGCTGCGTTCTGGATTCAACTAACTACTACTGACATGCGGGTTAGCCTTAGCATAAAAGGGCTAACTAGCTAGTGACCATGCGTTTGGAATATTAGCTATTAAACCTGCCATCGGGCGTTTGGAATATAGGAATCCGTACGAGACCCCCCTATCCAGCGACGACAGGATTATAACCGCATGAGTCTACAGCAGCCTCGGGAGTAGGAACTCCAGAGAACATCGTCTCCATCCTTCTCTTTCTCCCCCCCTTGCTATTCACTCCGTCCCCCTCCATTCAAAGCTCCAACGATCTGGTACCAGTAGTTTAGGAACTATAATTAATTCGGACATTGTTGCATTGAAATTATATTAGTAAAGGGAAATCTGTGTTACATATTATATTTGTGTTTATGTTAAACATTAAAGTGATTATTGAACTTGGTATCACTGTCCCCTCACAGTTAATAGAGTGTCCGCCAATTTGTGTATATTTAATATCTGGTTAATTAATAATTAGTAGTTGTCAAGCTCATCATTTAAATACAGTCAGGGTTGTGTAGCCCAGCTACAATTGGTCCTTCGAGCCGGAGGTTATCAGTGATAATATGGCTAGCGGCGGACACTCCCCAACCAGATCTCCCCCATTAGAGCGCCCTATAGGCGCCAGCGTCAGCCCCTCCGTACCTGGAGGGCTACGCTGTAGATTTACCTCATAGCTTATCCACGAGGATGCTAAGCAGAGATAACATTGGTAGCTCAAGCATGCCCAACCTTACAGAGGAGTCAACCCTAGATGCACCCAGTGGTGTAGTGACCCCAGCTAGTTGTAGTGAAGCTAACCTAGCTTACCGGGGGGGACAAACAAGGCATGACTTGACTAGAGCCACAGAGTACCGCGCCCCCGAGGTGGACCTTGGAGCGCGTCATAAGACCAGGTCGCCGCCCAGCCCAGACAGCCCCGGATCAAGGTCATCAGCGTCATCCCCAAGCGGAGCCGACAGGAGGCTAGCGGAAGTCCTGATCGCCACGATAGCCGCCTCGGCTGAAAGGGACCGCCTCCAGGCGCAACGAGAGAGTGAGCGTGAACATCTCAGAGTGGAAGAGAGGCGCCTCCAGGCTGAAGAAAACATGGAGCGCGACCGCCTACAAGCACAAATTATGGCGCAAGCGCTCCGGAATGTAACTCCCCATTCTTCCACCCGGAGCTCCCGGAGATCATCATGCCAAGGGTCGAGGGCACCCTCCCCGACCCGACGAAGCTACATGGGACCCCGCCTCAGGGAAGAACCTGCTTACGTTGCAGAGCAGCTAGCCGAGCAACTACAGAGCCTGACTGAGAACGAGGGAGGTCAGAGGGCCCACCCGCACTACTCCATCTCAGACCATGAGGCCGAGCGCAGCCCCGGTCTCAGTCACGACACGCTGCGTCGTGAACCCCCAACACGTCCCAGTGGGGAGTTAGAGCACCAGACGGCACTGAGGACCAGCGCCTGGCAACCCAGCCCCTGGTTCCCGCCCAGCACGAACCAACGCCCCAACGGACCGGGAGACTCACCGAGAACGCCTCTCCCCCAACGTGTGTCAGTGTCACAGCCCTCCATGGCACCCTACATTGGGACACCCACATTCCCAGACTTCACCAGAGAAGACCGAGCGCAGTATACCGAGTTGCGTATGTGCCTAGAGACAATCATGTCAGGAGTACAGGACGAGCGATACAAGTACGCCATCCTTCTTAAACATCTCAAGGTAACTAGAGTGCACATTGCGCTGGCATACTCCAATTCACACACTCCCTACTCTGATGCCCTGGCTGCCCTCGACGGACGTTACGGACGTACGTGGGATTATGTCATTCAGGAGATAAGTGAGATCGAACGCCTCCCCCCGGCTAAAGACAACCGAGCCCTGGATGACCTATCAGTCAAAGTACAGTCCCTAGTAGGGATGCTCGGGTCCCAACGTGAGAAGGGGATGTATGAGCTGTACGCCAACTCCAACGTGGAGCGCATATTAGAGAAGCTCCCCCCATTCCGCCAAGAACGTTTTCGGCGGCAACGAAACTACCGTGACCCGAATGCCCCAGAGCAGTCACTGCTGGATCTTACCGACTTCCTCGCAAGAGAGGTTAGCAGCCTAAGGATTGATACCTTCGCATGGGGTGGCTCGAACCTTAAAGAGGGACAGAGGAGGGCTAAAGACCAAAGCAGGCCCATCACAGTGATGCACCAGGCCGAGTCGGTGTCACGGCAGAAGAGTCACACCCCCCCCTCCAAGGGGAAGTGGAAGATCGCATGTCAATACTGCGACAGCGAACACTGGCTGTCACAGTGCGACGCATTCAAGAAACTGACCACCGCCGAAGTAAGTCAGTGGATTAAGCCTAACCGCCGCTGCTTCCGCTGCGCGCGCGGCCACATGGCAGCAGAATGCCGCCTTAAGAAGAAGTGTGGCAAGTGTGACCGCGCTCACCTCGAAGCACTGCACGAGAGCAACAAGCGGAACCCAGCTCCACCGATCAACTCGGGAGCAGACGTACTCTACATCGAACAGTGAATAGTTTCAAGTACCTCGGAGCCCACATATCCGAGGACTTGACATGGACCACACACATTGACAGTGTTGTGAAGAAGGCACGACAACGCCTCTACTTCCTCAGGCGCCTAAGGAAGTTCCAAGTCAGTCAGAAGATCCTTAGGAACTTCTACTCATGTACAATAGAGAGCATCCTGACTGGCAACATCACCTCCTGGTTTGGGAATAGCACTGCACAAGACCGTAGCAGACTACAAAGAGTGACACGTTCAGCCGAACGCACAATTGGAGGGGGGCTTCCCACCCTCCAGAACATTTACAACAAGCGGTGCAGGGGGAAGGCTAAGAGAATCATCAAGGACTCCAGCCACCCGAACAACTGCCTCTTTGAACTGCTGCGGTCAGGCAAGCGATACCGGAGTCTTAAGGCGAGCACAGAAAGACTCAGAAGAAGCTTCTATCCCCAGGCCATCAGGCTGCTAAACGAACAATAAACACTATGCAACAACCATCAAATGCACACAGCACACACACCCACACGCACACACTCACTTAAACAAACAACACACTGCAGCACCCACTCTCCACTTTAGATCACACAAACACACTTTATATTTATTGATAAAGGATTTGCACTACAACTCGTACACCTACTGTAAATTGTACCTAAATTGCACCTCATCCCATTTCTGCCTTGCACTATATAGTATTGTATATTAGTACACTGCATAGTATATTGTATGGCTGTATAACAAGTGGCGATCTATCGCGCCGAGATCGAGAAGCTGGTGGCGGCCGGCCACATAAAGAAAATCGATGACCGCGAGGCAGAAGGGACGACAGAGTCCTGGTACGTGCCCCACCACAAGGTCACACACAACGGAAAAAAACGCATTGTGTTCAATTGCAGTCATCAGATTGGACAGCAGAATCTGAATAGCCTACTTCTGCCCGGTCCCACACTTGGACCCTCCCTCCTCGGCGACCTGATACGCTTATGTCAGGACAAAGTGGCCATCAGCGGTGACATCAAGGGGATGTTCTTACAAGTCCGGCTGATGGAGGAAGACAAGCCTTTACTGAGGTTTCTGTGGAGGGAGAGGCTCGACGACGAACAACCCTCAATATACCAATGGGAGGTACTCCCCTTCGGCACCACCTGCAGCCCGTGCTACGCCACGTTCACGTTACAGAAGCACGTGGCCGAAGACCCCGGAGCTGGGGATGAGGTCCGACACAGCGTTGAACGATGCTTCTATGTGGACAACTGTCTACAGAGCGTATCCACACCAGAAGAAGCAGAGAGCATCATGATGAAGCTACGGGCTTCGCTAGCCAAAGGTGGATTCGACCTCCGACAGTGGGCCAGTAGCGACCCTCAAGTCCTCCGGCACCTCCCTCCAGAGACGAAGGCCGCTAGCAGCGAGACCTGGATGGCGCACACCCCAGGCGAAGCACAAGAGATGACCCTGGGTCTCGTCTGGCGCTTTAAAACGGACTCGCTTCACTACCGGCACACGCCTCTGAGGACGGACCAGGAGGCGTCCACGACTAGGCTGACCACTCGGCGGAGTGTGTACCGAACACTCGCCAGCCAGTGTTCGGTTGCCCTACACCACCCGGGCGAAGATGCTGGTGAGAGAACTATGGGCAAAGGAGCAGGGCTGGGATGACCCCATACCCGAGCACCTAGCCACCACATGGAGAGAGTGGGAGGATGAACTTGTCTTATTCCGCAAAGTTGCCATCCCGCGGAGCTACTTCCCTCCTACCGTGCGCTTGGAGACTTGTGAGATCGACCTGCACGTCTTCAGCGACGCCTCGGAAGTGGCGTATGGATCAGTGGCCTACCTGAGGGCTCGAGAAGAGGGAGGAGAAGTCCACGTAGCCTTTGTCCTGGCCCGCTCGAGGATTGCTCCCCGCAAGCAGCAGTCGATTCCGCGACTGGAGCTCTGCGCGGCCCTGGTAGGCGCACAACTTGCCAAAATGGTGAAAGAGGAACTCACCATACCGGTGCGTGAGATCATCCTATGGTCAGACTCTATGACCGTGATCACCTGGATCCAGTCCTCTTCCTGCCGGTACAAAGTGTTCGTAGGAGTCTGCGTATCGGAAATCCAGGACCTGGTAGGAGCGGAATGTTGGAGATATGTTGACACCAAGCAGAACCCGGCGGATGTCATCACACGGGCGATGTCCCTAGCCGACCTCACCCGTCCCAACTCATACAGTGATGGCCCAGAGGTCCTCAGACTCCCGGAGAAGAAGTGGCCTATCTCAACACCGCGGGATGCGAACCAGGACGAGTCAGAAATAAAGCCCCGGCTCCAACGGGCCCAGACTTAGACGACTGTCAAACTCTGGAGAGTGCCCAAAAAAGGACATTTCTCTGGCACCACCAGGAGCTCCCCCCCACCACAGACCTTAGTGCAGCCGCCTACGAGGAAGCGGAACTCCTTGTGCTGCAGAGGGCGCAGAGAGACTCTTTCCCAGAGGAAAGAGAGTGTCTGACAAGGGCGAAGCCGGTCCCCTCAGACAGTAGACTCCTCACCTTGGCCCCAGAAATCGACGCCCAGGGCCTCAGTAGGGTGGGGAGTCGGTTGAGACGGGCCCCTGGACTTGGCCGAGGATGTGAAGCATCCCATCGTCCTAAGCAGCCGACACAGGGTAACAGACCTGATCATTCAGAAATATGACGAGGTGGTGTGCCACGCGGGGACTGAGCGAGTCTTCGCGGAGATCCGGCGGCGCTTCTGGATACTCCAAGGGAGAGAAGCTGTACGCCGGTTCCAACGAACTTGCCCTACCTGTCGCAAGTGGAGAGCACAGCCTATTATACCAAAGATGGCAGACCTGCCTCCCTGCCGCCTCAGAGTCGGCGAGCGGGCCTTCCATTCCACGGGCGTGGATTGCTTCGGGCCCTTCAATGTTAAGAGAGGAAGACAAACAGAGAAGAGGTGGGGTATTGTGTATAAATGCATGACCACCAGAGCTGTCCACATTGAGCTCCTTCAGTCTATGAGTACCGACTCGTTCCTCATGTCCTTCCGGAGGTTTCAAGCAAGAAGAGGGACCCCCTCAGAGCTATTGTCAGACCAAGGGACACATTTCCGAGGAGGAGACACGGAACTGAGAGCGAGCTTCCTGAACATGAAGAACTCAAGGCCCGCCTCGCTCCGGCTCAGGTCACCTTCCAGTTCAATCCACCGAATACTCCCCATTTCGGGGGAACATGGGAGAGAGAGGTCCGATCAATCAAGACTGCTCTGTACACCGTGCTTAGAGCCCAGACGGTGGGCGATGAAGTCCTAGCTATGGTCCTTACTGAGATTGAGGGCGTTCTAAACTCCAAGCCCCTCGGCTACGTTTCAAGCGACGTAGCTGACGTCGACCCCATCACCCCAAACTACCTCTTGATGGTGCGGCTGGACCCTGCACTTCCTCAGACTGTGTACAGACAGGATGAAATGAGCGGAAGGAGAATGTGGAGACACAGCCAAGTGCTGGCCGACCAGTTTTGGGCTTGCTTCCTCCTACACTACCTACCCTCCCTTCAGGCCCGCCAGAAATGGGTGAAAGACAGGGACAACCTGACTGTGGGGACCGTCGTGATGGTCATAGACCAGTCACTACCCCGAGCTACGTGGCCAGCCGGCCGTGTGAGCCGAGTTATCAAGGGCTCGGATGGGAAGGTCAGAGCTGCAGAGGTCATCGTCCAAGGGCGGACCTATACCAGACCAGTAGCTAAGTTGATTGAGCTTCCTGCTTTCCCTGACTCCCCTGACGATGACGATAACCCATCGACTTTATAGTTTACCTCCAACTCCCCATAGTCCCTTATGGAGAAATCGACTTGACCTTTGATATTAATCTGTGCCCCAATTTTTATTTGCTAATTAGGTTCCGACTAATTAGAGGGCGGCTGTTCTGAAGGTCCAGATTAACACATAAAGTCCACGTTTATTATTTTGTATACCTTATATATTGTTTATTTGTATAGATATATATTTCACGTCGTCTATTTACCTAACAGTATTTTATCATTCGCCTCTTTTCATATGTTCCATTCATCGCGCCGTAGACGCGCGCGCATGCACCTGTAGACAGCGTGAGCGCATGCGCGTGTTCAGGACATGCCTGGGCATAGTGCGTGGGAGCGTGCATTGGCGCAGTTGTAAACAGACCACAACGTATCTTACAAGAGAGCTGGTCGGCTAGTTAGATGTAACAACAATATTGTCGAGCCACCATTGGAAACGGCAGAGTGACATAGGTTTTGGGAGAAGTGAATTAATAATAACTTCTATAGATTTGCCGACGGGCAAATAATAAAGGACCGTGGAGAGACTTTTGGACTGAACCCAGCTGCGTTCTGGATTCAACTAACTACTACTGACTACATGCGGGTTAGCCTTAGCATAAAAGGGCTAACTAGCTAGTGACCATGCCATCGGGCGTTTGGAATATTAGCTATTAAACCTGCCATCGGGCGTTTGGAATATAGGAATCCGTACGAGACCCCTCTATCCAGCGATGACAGGATTATAACCGCATGAGTCTACAGCAGCCTCGGGAGTAGGACTCCAGAGAACATCGTCTCCATCCTTCTCTCTCTCCCCCCTTGCTATTCACTCCGTCCCCCTCCATTCAGAGCTCCAACGATCTGGTACCAGTAGTTTAGGAACTATAATTAATTCTGACATTGTTGCATTGAAATTATATTAGTAAAGGGAAATCTGTGTTACATATTATATTTGTGTTTATGTTAAACATTAAAGTGATTATTGAACTTGGTATCACTGTCCCCTCACAGTTAATGGAGTGTCCGCCAATTTGTGTATATTTAATATCTGGTTAATTAATAATTAGTAGTTGTCAAGCTCATCATTTAAATACAGTCAGGGTTGTGTAGCCCCTTAGCTACAGACTGGTTTAAATTTGCATCAGCTTGCGCCAATATGGGCAGGGGCACAATGGGGGCACATACATTTAGTCATTTAGGGAAGGGGCACAATGGGGGCACATACATTTAGGGCAGGGGCACAATGGGGGCACATACATTTAGTCATTTAGCTGATGCTTTTATCCAAAGCGACAAGTCATCAGGAAGGGCACAACTCTATCAGCTGAGTAACAATGTTCATCAAAGTGTTGAGTGCTACAGTGTAGGTTAGTATATTAGGACAAGTGCATGATGACAGTAAGGTTAGTTAGGGTTATATTTTTTTATAAAAAATAAAAAAAATAAATAATTCTGGGGTGGCACCTCAGGCGCACCTGAGATTTCAGGGGGGGCACATGCCCCTGGTGCCCCAGTGGTAAAATCGCCACTGCTCTCTTTATCTCGCACAAGCAGGAAAAAAAGTATTCATTCTCATCCAAGTTAAAGGAACACGCCAACATTTTGAGAGACAAGAAGATAGATACCAGTTTCCTCTCTGTGCGTTCAGTAGAAAGCTATCTGGCTGCACATTAGCCTAGCTTAGCACAATGAATGGAAGCGGACAGTGGCGGGTAGCCTTCGGGAGAGGTGTTAGTTGGACAATAACCGGCCATGTCCGCTTCCATTCATTGTGCTAAGTTAGGCTAACGTGCAGCCAGATAGCTTTCTACTGAACACACAGAGAGGAAACTGGTATCTATCTTCTTGTCTCTCTCTGGAGAAGACTGTGAGCTAGGGGGCTTTCTTACTTACCATTCGGGGTCGAATCAGAGCCCGATCGCACCAGAAAAAGGGTGTGTCCGTCCTAATGAGAACGCTCCCCCCCGTCCCCAGGGACGCTGATTCGCTCCAAACCTGGACCGCTGAAATAGGTGGTTCCGGGTGCGCGCCAGTGGGAGCGGGGGGCGTGGTGTACGAGCTTGTACCAAAACACAGGAGAGGCTTGCTGTATCAACTAGCTGACACACAACGTCATTACTTAATGCTTTCATGCTTGCTTGAATTTTGGGCAGATAATAACATACAGCAACAACTGGACAATAGCCACAAAAACTATATTTATGGGCAATTTGGTGAGTTCAGACCTCAACCAAACAAGCATGTTGAGCCTCACGGCTCAGTGGATGAAAACATGAAGCCACGTTACAAGCACAAGACTTCCTAGCCCCTTCCGTGACTGCGATGTGCAAGCCAGGGGCTTTTGAATACGCAGTCACTCGCAGCTCCATAGTAGCCAGGCTAATTTGGACCACCAAACACTGCTTAAAAGCTCGGGGTGGGTCCGAAATATATCAGATATAAAGCCCCTGGCTTGCACATCGCAGTCACGGAAGGGGCTAAAGACTTCCCTGGCTCGCATTAGGCCTGGCAACTTTTTTTACCATTGCTATGTCTACTATACATTGGTTTCTTGTTCGAATGCATTTATTTCTATATGTAGCAGGGTGGATTATCCCTGCTTTATGGGAGTGGTTGTACACGGCCACCTGGTAGCGGGATGCAGTAGATTCTAATCTATCTGAACCCCCGTCTTTGGGCCCGGAACGTCGAACTGGAGGGCGGATGGGGCCCAGGATTTACTAACCTGGGGGGGTGGTACTCTGGTCCTCCTCGCCTTCCAGGGCGGTCAGCAGTAGCTCCCCACACACTCTCACTTCCCCCAGTACCTCCGTTAGCCCTCCCACACCTGGTGACTGTTAGTTGACTAAAGATATTGCGCTCTCCCAAAGCAGTACCCTTCCTTGACAACCTGTAGAGACCTTTAACCATGTGATACAAATAGGGTGGGAAGAGTTAAATAGTAATGCTGATAGTCATATATTTACCCGGTCAACAAAGGTTAGAACAAGACTCAGTAATAGACACACACACCGTGCTCCCATCTACGTCTCCTTTATATAAGGCCGGGTCAAGTAGCAATTACAGATTATAACTTCATGTGGTTCATATGCAGTACATTTACATTTACATTTACATTTAGTAATTTAGCTGACGCTTTTATCCAAAGCGACTTACAAGTTCTGTACGACAAGACAGCAAGAAGGGTACAACTCTATCAGCTGAGTAACAATGTTCATCAAAGTGTTGCGTGTTACAGTGTAGGTTAGTTTATTAGGACAAGTGCATGACAGTAAGGTTAGTCAGTGTTACAAAGGATCAGATTAAACCGAATATATATATTTATTTATTGATATATATTGCATAGTATTTGTATATCGTTTGATATCCCTTGTATATTCCTTGTACATATACACGGAATATCCCTTTAGCCCAGACCATAATAGTTCATTCTCCTATTGGACAGCGGTCCACCGGCACCAGGGACCGGCCTCCGGAGTCAGGTTCAAAGTCACCGCCAAGACGTGTCTGGACATGCCCGGCCTTGCCCAGGGATACGCGACAGAAATGAGATTGGCACTAGTTTGTTCACCGTGCGTATAAATACGGCGCAGGTGAATACAGAAGCCCCTTCTTAGCCTTAGTATGTTACCAATAAGTTGAAGCCTCACCCACGATACAACGTGCGGTGAAGTATGGCCTGTTTGGCCCCAGAATAGAGCATTGAGACCGCGTGCGAATTAATAACTGAATTGTCAGAGTTTGGCGCTATACCGTCGAGTGCGACATATTTCTATTAAGTCAATAATAGTCTATTTGTGTATAGTGTATCGTGCGGCTAAAGTTCTACAGTGACCAGCATCTCCAACGCTTCCTCGTATTAGCTAGAGTTCTTATCCAGGCTGGGCTGACCACATGGCGCTTTCACCCGAGGAGACCTAGACGAGAACCGTATGGACATGTACACTGGATTAATCTACCCGACGACTACATAGCCCTTTGCGGCTGGAATATATTTGCTTTGGTCCTGTGATTTATGGAGCGGATAATCGCCGACGCCTGCACGTGTTGGATTTACCCCGCGAGGAGTCAAGTCGAGTCGGCGCCTCAGAGAGCCTGAGGCCGACTAGCTTTCTTCACTGTGGAGCTACAGTCTACGGAGAACAGCTGTATTCGTCTGTGGATCAAGAGGCTACTGCACCGGCTCCTGTACCTGGAGTCTCCTTAGTCATCGTTGACCAGACGTTCTACTACCGACAGATCTTCTACCCCTGCTGGCTTACAACCAGGGGGAACCCCTTCCAGTATCTCCCGCTATATTACTAGTGTACCATAGATATAATTCCCTAAGATTCAGGTTGTATAATTACCTCCTGCGTAACCAGAGAATGGACATTCATTGTTGATTTGCCTACGCACATTCCTTTGCCTTACAAGTGCATTCAAAGAATAATGTAAAGTATCCTATGTACCTTTTGCTCCATTAAATACTTGATTATACCTTTGTGCGGAACCGATTTCATTGTGGGAAGTGTTCATCATATTCATATATCGTGTACTGTATGGCCAGTAATTAAAGTACATAAAGCGGTAGTGGTTTAATGATACCATACTTATCAATACAGTCAGGGAATTGTACCCCTCAGTTACAATTGGTCCTTCGAGCCGGAGGGTAACTAGTGTAATATTAATATAGCGGTATTAATATTGACATGGCCTATGATGAACACTCCACAAAACGGTTCTCCTAAAGTAGATCGCCCGCAGCGTAGACGGCAGACACCTCAGTACTTAGAGGATTACGTTGCCAATATACTACCTAGCCTTCTACAGACGGTAAACGCGGAAAAAGTAGATAGTAAAATTATGTCCGACCCTATCGCCCAGGCTACCCCGCCAATAGAGGCCCTAGTGGGTTCTAACGTAACTGACCAAGCTCACGGTAGGGACCAGGAGGGACCTGACACGACTTTACCCCCCGCCAAGACCGAAGAAGTAGTCCCCGGAGAGCTCCAGGATAAAGACAGCTCTCCAGGGATGGAACTCTACCCGCTACAAGAAGAGGAGAGCACCCCGGAGATGGATCTCCAGGACTCGCCACAGGAGAACAGATCTCCAACGAGTACTGCCAGGAGCGGATCACCTCAACCAGCGTCTTCCCCCAGCGAGGCGGACAAGATGCTGGCACAGGCATTCCTCGCCAGCCTAGCAGCCTCAACAGAGCGCGATCGACTCCAAGCACTGACGCTTAGTGAGCGCGAACATTCTTCCATGGAAAGAGAACGCCTTCAGGCGCAGCAACGGAGCGACGAAGATCGTATACGTCTAGAGATTAGACGCCTTCAGACGGAAGAGAATATGGCAAGGGACCGGGCCGAAGCCCAGCGCGCCGCTGCCGGTGCCCAAAGAGAAGCAGAGCGCGACCTCGCTCTCACCAAGCGCGAAGCCGAGCGCGACCGATTACAAGCGCAGATAATGGAGCAGCTGATCGCCAGGGCGACACCCCCTCCCTCCGCACGGGGTTCCAGGGCCTCGTCAAGACACGGGTCAAGGGCACCCTCCCCTACCCGATCAAGCGACCCTGAGCCCGACCACCAGAGAGAGCCTATACCCCCCTCCGAACTCCTTCCCCGACCGGTCCACGCGAGGACCAGCTACAAGGAAGAAACGGTCTACACCGCGGAGGCTAAATAGACGACTACAGGATCTAGAGGACCTGCCAGAGCAAGAAGAAGAGGGAGAGGAGGAGAGTCAAGCCCGACAGCAGCACAGAACTCCACAGGACCAGGAGGTCCAGTACAGCCCAGGCTCTACCCCCGCGGCTCTGCGCTACAGACCCCCGACTCAATTCACGGGTGAGCTTGACGCACGACCAGCCCCGAGGAATAGCACCTGGATACGCGGGCCATGGTACCCAGCAGGTACCAGCCCACCAAGAGGCGTAAGAGGAGACTCGCCTAGGAGGCCTCTCTTCCAACGCTCACCGATGTGCCAGCCATCCATGGCATCATACATTGGCACACCGACGTTTCCGGACTTCACCCACGAGAACAGAGCACAGTACACGGAGCTACGAATGTGCTTAGAGACAATGATGTCCGATGTAGCTGACGAACCGTACAAGTATGCTATCCTACTGAAGCACCTCAAGGTGCCCCGAGCGCACAATATAGCGCTGGCCTATGCCACCTCTACTACCCCATACACAGCGGCTCTAGCAGCACTCGACCAAAGATATGGACGCATATGGGACTACGTAATACAAGAGATAAGGCATACTGACCGCCTACCCCCAGCCACAGACAATCGCTCACTAGATGACCTGTCTATCAGGGTACAATCCCTGGTAGGGATGCTGGGGGCGCAAAGAGAAAAGGGTATGCACGAACTGTACGCGAACTCTAATGTCGAGAGGATTTTAGAGAAGCTTCCGCCCGCCCGACAAGAGTGCTTCAGGCGGCAAAGAGACCACCGTGATCCTAACGGTCCCGAGCCATCCCTCCTAGACCTAGCCGACTTCCTGGCGAGAGAAGTCAACAGCCTACGGTTGGATACGTTCATGCGGAGCACCCCAAGCTCCAGAGAGGGACCTAGGAGAGCAAACGATGGCCGAAGATTGGTGACCGTCATGCACCAATCAGAATCAGTACCGAGCAGCAAGAACCACAGTACCCCCTCGATGAAAGAGAAGTGGAAGATGGTGTGCCCGTACTGCGAAAAGGAACACTGGTTGTCACAATGTGACACGTTCAAGAAGATGACCGCCGACGAGGTGAATCAATGGATAAAGTCCAACCGACGCTGTTACCGATGTGCGCGCAGTCACATGGCAGCCGAGTGCCGCTTAAAGAAGAGGTGTAGTCGGTGTGACGGAGCCCACCTAGATGTCCTACACGACAGTAACAGAAGAAAGCCTGCACCCTCAAGCAGCACAAAGGCAAGTGTTATGTACATTGACCCCGCCAGCAGCGGGGGCGCCCGAGTGCTCTTAAAGGTGGTCCGCGTAACACTGAGTTACCAAGACAAGGTCATGGACACTTACGCCGTCCTTGACGACGGGTCAGAGAAGACCCTTCTCCTCGCGTCCGCTGCGGCCCAGCTGGGGCTGCGGGGGAGCGAAAACCAGATGACGATTCGGACAATAAGAAGAGATCTAAAGACGATAAAGGGCGAGAATGTCTCCTTCACTATCGCAGCAAGCGGGCAGCCAGAGAGACGGTATAGGATTACTAATGCTTTCACCAGCCAAGAAATAGGCTTGTCGCAGTACACCTACCCCATCGCCAAGCTGATGGATAAATATGTGCATCTGCGTCAACTACCTATCCCGCTCATAGACGGTGCCACCCCGACCCTGCTGATAGGCTCCGACCATGCAGACCTCATAGTCCCGATAGACCGGGTCCACACAGGGCCCAGAGGCTGTCCTGCAGCAGTCGAGACCCGCCTAGGATGGACATTACAAGGCCCCCTCGCTAAGTCTCTTAACCGAACAGCAGCCACTAGCTGCCTCCACTCCAGAGTGACAGAAGAAGACACCACCCTCCTACAGCATGTCGAGAGGCTATGGACACTAGAGACAATGCCCTTTAAGAATGAAAAGAAAGACATTCGTTCCAAGGAAGACATTTACGCTATAGCCCTCCTCGAGCAAGGGACAAAGAGAGTCAAAGTCAACGGAGTGATGAGATACGCAACTCCACTCCTGAGGCGAGAGGGTATGCCTACCTTCCACGCCCCAAAAGAAGCGACGGAGCGGTATCTATTGAACACAGAGCGGCGCCTAGCCAGAGACCCCGCTCAAGAGACTGTGTACCGCGCTGAGATTAACAAGCGAATCACAGCGGGACACATAAAGAAAATTGACTGGCGACGTCGTGCGCTGCTCCGCGCCTCCCTGATCAAAGACGGCTTTGATCTCAGGCAGTGGGCCAGCAGCGACCCGCAAGTATTGCGCAGCCTCTCCCCCGAGGACAAGGCAGCAAGCAGCGAGACCTGGATGGCGACCATCCCAGGAGAAGCCCAAGAAATGACATTAGGACTAGTCTGGCGCTTCAAAACAGACTCGCTCCATTATAAACACACACCCCTGACCAAGGAGCAGGGAAGGTCGACTGCACTACCGACCACCAGACGGAGTGTATACAGAACACTCGCCAGACAATATGACCCGTTGGGATGTATTCTACCTTACACCACCAGGGCAAAGATGATTGTAAGAGCGTTATGGGACAAGGACCAGGGCTGGGACGACCCCATACCCGAACACCTTGCATCCACATGGAGAGAGTGGGAGACGGAACTCAGCTCACTCCCAGGTGTCAACATACGCCGCAGCTACTTCCCACCCACAGTGAGGCCGGAGACGTGCCAGATGGACCTGCACGTCTTCAGCGACGCCTCCGAAGTAGCCTACGGTTCGGTGGCCTACTTGCGTGCCCGAGAGGAGGGAGGAGAAATACATACTGCTTTCATCCTGGCCCGCTCAAGAATAGCCCCACGAAAGCAACAATCTATCCCGCGTCTAGAGCTCTGCACAGCCCTAGCAGGAGCGCAACTCGCCACGTTAATCCAACGTGAACTCACCATTCCGGTGCAAAGAACAATCTTGTGGTCAGACTCCACGACAGTACTCACATGGATCCGGTCTGATTCGTGCAGATACAAGGTCTTCGTGGGAGTCAGAGTCACAGAGATTCAAGATTTAACAGAAGTAGCAAGCTGGAGGTATGTGGACACAAAACACAACCCAGCTGACGTCATCACCCGGGGAATGTCCCTGGATGACCTCACCCGTCACAACCTATACAGTGACGGGCCAGAGTTCCTCAAGCTCCCGGAAGAAGAGTGGCCTACACCCACCCCACGGGAAGCGAGTAAAGAGGAGGCAGAAAACAAGAAATCTATGTTCTGTGGATTGAACACACTCGTCTCCACAGACCCCGACATAGACGATTGCCTCACCCTAGAGAGTGCGCAGCTAAAGACATTCCTGTGGCACCACCCAGAGGTTCAGCTCACTACTGACATTACTGCAGCTGACTACGAAGAAGCGGAACTTCTTCTACTACAACGAGCCCAGAGAGACTCGTTCCCCGATGAGCTAGACTGTCTACAGGGAGCAAAGCCCGTCCCATCAGACAGCAGACTGCTCCACCTAGCCCCCGAGAGCGACGCCCATGGTCTCATCAGAGTGGGTGGTCGTCTGCGGAGAGCTCCAGACTTACCGGATGACGTCAAGTACCCGATAGTCTTAAACAGCCGACACAAGGTCACAGAGCTGATCATAAAGAAATACGACGAGGATGTGCATCACGCCGGGGCAGAGAGAGTCTTCGCGGAGATCAGACGTCGTTATTGGATACTGCAAGGGAGAGAAGCAGTGCGGCGCTTCCAGCGAACCTGTCTAGACTGTCGTAAGTGGCGAGCGCAGCCCAGTATACTCCGGATGGCTGACCTACCTCCCTGTCGCCTCCGACTCGCCTTTTCACTCCACCGGTATGGACTGTTTCGGCCCGCTGTATATAAAGAAAGGAAGAGGAACCGAGAAGCGGTGGGGTATTGTATTCAAATGCATGACCACCCGAGCGATGCATATAGAACTCCTTCCAACCATGAGCACAGAATCATTCCTTATGGCCTTCCGAAGATTCACATCGCGGAAAGGTAAACCGTCTATATTGTTGTCTGATCACGGGACAAACTTCAAAGGCGGGGAAAGAGAGCTGAGAGAGAGCTTCCAAGCTATGGGCCCAGAACTTAAGACCCACCTCGCTCCATCCCAGATTGACTTCCAGTTTAATCCCCCGAACGCACCTCACTTCGGTGGAACTTGGGAACGAGAAGTACGTTCAATAAAGACAGCCCTGTACGCCGTGCTTGGGGCCCAGACCGTGGCGGAAGAAGTCCTAATGACGAGGGAGTATTGAACTCAAAGCCCCTCGGTTACGTCTCAAGTGATGTAGCAGATGTCGACCCAGTCACCCCCAACACACTCTTGATGGGGCGGCTGGACCCCGCGTTACCACAGACAATGTACAGGCCTGAAGAAGCGAACGGCCGAAGAATGTGGAGGTACAGTCAAGTATTGGCTGACAAGTTTTGGAACAGCTTCCTACTCCACTATCTACCGTCTCTACAGACCCGCCAGAAATGGGTGAAAGAGAGAGACAATTTGACAGAAGGAACAGTCGTCATGATTATCGACCAGTCACTACCCCGAGCTATGTGGCCGGCTGGCCGCGTAAGCAAAGTGATCACCGGTGCCGACGGAAAGGTCCGAGCAGCCGAAGTGCTCGTCCAAGGGCGGATCTACACCCGACCCGTGGCGAGGCTAATAGAACTGCCAAGGCTCCCCGATACCATCGATGACGACCATGACCCCATGACTTTGTGAACTGACCGACCCCTCACAACAGACATTGAGTAGTGGACAGTGCGGTTAATCTGTCTCTGTTTAGCTAATTAGGTGGGACTAATTAGGGGGCGGCTGTTACAAAGGATCAGATTAAACCGAATATATATATTTATTTATTGATATATATTGCATAGTATTTGTATATCGTTTGATATCCCTTGTATATTCCTTGTACATATACACGGAATATCCCTTTAGCCCAGACCATAATAGTTCATTCTCCTATTGGACAGCGGTCCACCGGCGCCAGGGACCGGCCTCCGGAGTCAGGTTCAAAGTCACCGTCAAGACGTGTCTGGACATGCCCGGCCTTGCCCAGGGATACGCGACAGAAATGAGATTGGCACTAGTTTGTTCACCGTGCGTATAAATACGGCGCAGGTGAATACAGAAGCCCCTTCTTAGCCTTAGTATGTTACCAATAAGTTGAAGCCTCACCCATGATACAACGTGCGGTGAAGTATGGCCTGTTTGGCCCCAGAATAGAGCATTGAGACCGCGTGCGAATTAATAACTGAATTGTCAGAGTTTGGCGCTATACCGTCGAGTGCGACATATTTCTATTAAGTCAATAATAGTCTATTTGTGTATAGTGTATCGTGCGGCTAAAGTTCTACAGTGACCAGCATCTCCAACGCTTCCTCGTATTAGCTAGAGTTCTTATCCAGGCTGGGCTGACCACATGGCGCTTTCACCCGAGGAGACCTAGACGAGAACCGTATGGACATGTACACTGGATTAATCTACCCGACGACTACATAGCCCTTTGCGGCTGGAATATATTTGCTTTGGTCCTGTGATTTATGGAGCGGATAATCGCCGACGCCTGCACGTGTTGGATTTACCCCGCGAGGAGTCAAGTCGAGTCGGCGCCTCAGAGAGCCTGAGGCCGACTAGCTTTCTTCACTGTGGAGCTACAGTCTACGGAGAACAGCTGTATTCGTCTGTGGATCAAGAGGCTACTGCACCGGCTCCTGTACCTGGAGTCTCCTTAGTCATCGTTGACCAGACGTTCTACTACCGACAGATCTTCTACCCCTGCTGGCTTACAACCAGGGGGAACCCCTTCCAGTATCTCCCGCTATATTACTAGTGTACCATAGATATAATTCCCTAAGATTCAGGTTGTATAATTACCTCCTGCGTAACCAGAGAATGGACATTCATTGTTGATTTGCCTACGCACATTCCTTTGCCTTACAAGTGCATTCAAAGAATAATGTAAAGTACCTTTTGCTCCATTAAATACTTGATTATACCTTTGTGCGGAACCGATTTCATTGTGGGAAGTGTTCATCATATTCATATATCGTGTACTGTATGGCCAGTAATTAAAGTACATAAAGCGGTAGTGGTTTAATGATACCATACTTATCAATACAGTCAGGGAATTGTACCCCTCAGTTACAGTCAGGGTTAGATTTTTTTTAATATCATTTCAGATAATGGTTGAAGAAATGAGTCTTTAGTCGACGGCGAAAGATTGGACGGGATTCGGCTGTCCTAACTGGGATGGGTAGTTCATTCCACCATTGTGGGGCAAGGACTGAGAATAGGCGGCTTCTCTTTGATGACCCTCCGGGAGCTTGGATAGGAGTAGGTCTGAGGCGGCCAGAAGATGCAGAGCGTAGGGGTCTTGAGGGTGTGTAGTTAGAGACCATTGACCGGAGGTAGGCGGGAGCGGTTCCCTTTGCCGCACGGTATGCTAGGTCGAGGGCCTTGAAGCAGATACGTGCAGCAATGGGGAGCCAGTGCAGGTCCCTAAGAAGTGGGGTGACATGGGCCGACTTCGGTAGGTTTGAGATCAGGGGGGCCGCTGCGTTTTGAATGAGTTGAAGAGGCTTGGTGGCAGTGGCCGGGAGGCCAGCTAGCAGTGCGTTGCGGATGTTCTCCACTTTTTCCTCAAAGAAGATCGCAAAGTCTTCGGCAGAAAAAGATGAGGGAGGAGGGGGTGGGGGGGGGAGTGAGGAGGGAGGACATGGTAGCATGCAGTTTGCGAAGATTCTTGGCAGAGGCCTCGATCCTATGGTGAAAGAAAGAAGCTTTGGCATTAGTAATGGTTTTGGAGAATGTTAACAAGAGGTTGTGATATGTGTCGATGTCAGCAGTGAGGCGTGACTTTCTATACTTCCTCTCAGCCTCTCTCAGGACATGTGTTTGTTCTCTCACTGCATCTGTCAGCCATGGACTGTGTGGGGAACGGCGTGCAGGTTTCTCAACGAGGGGACAGAGCTTGTCGAAGGAGGTTGCAAGGGCTGAGAGGAGGGTGGAGGTTGCCATCTCTGTGGGGAGAGATGGCAAAGGTAGAGCGGATATTATGTCAGAGGAGAGGGTGGAGGGGGATAGGGAGGGCAGGTTACGTCTGAGTGAGACGGTTTGAGTTGGGGTGAAGACCTTTCGGTTAAGCATGAGAGTTAGTGAGAAGGATATGAAGGAATGGTCAGATACATGTAGGGGAGTTACCGTAATGTTAATGATGCTGGAGTTACGGGAAAATATGAGATCCAAGGAGTTGCCTGCTTTGTGGGTGGGAGGCATGGCAGTGGGAGTCAGGTCAAATTGTTGTAGGAGGGAGACCACTGGGACCGACTGAGATGAGTCAGGCAGGTTGAAGTCGCCCAATAGAAGGAGCGGGGTACCATCTTCCGGTAAGGAGCTTAGAAGCATGTCCAGCTCATCTGTGAAGTGATCGAGGGGACCTGGAGGGCGATAGAGTGTAACAATGGTGAGATTGAAAGGATTAGAGACAGATACTGCATGATATTCGAGGGAGGAGATTCGAGGGAGGAGAGTGACAGTTCTGGGAGTTGTGTTAGGTTTGTAGCCCATGAAGGAGATGTCATGAGGCCAGTGCCTCCACCCCGTCTGGAGGGTCGAGGTGTGTGAGTGAAGTTATAGTTTGTAGATAATGCTGCAGGTGTTGATGAGTTATTGGGGGTTATCCAGGTCTCAGTTAGAGCCAGGAGCTGCAGATATAGATTATGGGCGTAGGCATTAATGAAGTCAGCTTTCTTGACTGCTGATTGACAATTCCATAAGCCTCCCCATACTGTGACAGGTGTATTAGTGGCTGTAGGAGGGTAGGAGAGATTAGCCGGGTTGCTAGCAAACTGGCGTGGATGGGTTGAGTCTGTTCTGGAGGAGCAGATTGTGGATATAGGTATGAGGCACATTGTGGTGTCAAGAGTGGCAGGGAGAAGGTTGTAGGGAGGAAGCGAGATAGTAGGGGAATAGCAGAGTGGGAGGGAAATATAGGATTATGGTGTACTTAGCACTGGGTGGATCGGTGGATCCCTCGGCGGATAACTCCAGGAAAACTCCTCCAACTCCAGGAAAACTCCTCCTCTTTGTCCCTCTTCGTTTCTCGACGCTAAGCCAGCAAGTCTTTAAATCACTATCACTAATTACTGATGAGTGACACCTGCAGCAAAAGGCCACACCTCCAGTTTCTGTCAGCTGGGTGAAACTAATTACAAACAATTTCCACAACACAATTTAGTCACACACTTCAGCAGTATAATCACAGTAGGCACCGGGTGCTCTCACTCACAATACAGGGGACGCTATTCCCAAAATAGGCACCTAGTGCTCAGTACATTAATTCAAGAGCCCCGCTTTGAGTAGGGGAAGACCCAGGCACATATTAAGGAGTTCAATGGGAATTCAAGAACATCACAATATTATTACCATACAAAAATAAATCACATGTGGGCCCACGTTACCAAACAAAAGACCTAAGCTAAAGCCGGCTTATAATGGTTGGGGTACCCCTAGACGCTGGTTGCTAGCGTTCGCTTCAAATGAATATTGTTTTGGCACACGAAGTACCGCTGTACTTAACCGAGATGGCGGGTCCACTCTCACCACCCCTCGTCCGGGTGACAAGATGGCCGTCGGGCGATCCCGCAAGAACAGCCAGCGGGCGGGGGTAGGCAGCAGGGGCAGTGGCTGAACTGGAGGAGCGTGCTGTGTTGTGGCGACCTCTGCTGGAAGAAGAGGTGTCCTCGGCTGCGTCAACGAGACGTCCACTGCGGGGCTGCTGACTGAGCTGGCGCGCTCTAAACTGTTTGCTACCATAAACACAGCTAAACTGTGGGTTGGTGGACCCTCCTGCTGTCGCCTATACAGCTAACGCAACGTGCTATAGGCACCACCTGTCTTCAACTACGCTCGCCTTGTGGTGTACTCAGAGTCACTATAGCCGTTAGCAGCAAGCTAATATACCGCTTCAACTTCTAGGATAACACGTTATTTACTGAAGTTGGTTCTTCTTTCCGTTTCGCTTATTCACACACTTCTCTATCGCTTGTACTTCTAGGATAACCCGTTTCACTTATTCACACACTTCTCTATCGCTTGTACTTCTAGGATAACCCGTGTTATAGCAAAGTACTTGTTATCTCCCGTTGCTCTTCAACGGGGCTCTTCGAGAGCACACGTCCGCTCATGTTCGAGTTCACTGTCGAAGAGGACTTCCTCCTGTTCCGCCCTCCAGGTAACTAGCTTCTCACTCGCTGCTCCTTTCTCCTTCGCTCCGCCTGCCACCACCGCCCCCTGCTGGCGACCGCAAACTGGTCCCACTATGGGACACTCAAGGCAGGAAGAAAGATGATTCAATGTCACGTTAATGGTCCATATCGAAGCCGGAGGGAAGAAGAGCACCCGCATTATTAGTCCGGGCGAGATATCAAAGAGGAACACTGTTTATCATGTCTTTGTGCACACAGGGGAAGTAACAGGTTAAGTAACAGGTAAATAAATAAATAAATAGCAGAATATTCAGGATGCTACATTTCCCCCCACTTTAAACTTGCCAAGTCCTCTGCAAGTTACCTCAATGAAACACCAGTTTAATACATGAAAACGGTCCTTAGACCAACAGTTTCACACATTGTCTCATAAATTGCACACACTGTTCAACAAATACACTTTTCAGCACATAGTCCTGGCGATACCGAGCGGGTAGCCGACCTCTGGTGCTCCTCTGGGGCCGGGTTCGCTCGACCCCCCTCGCGTCTGACTCCGTGTCAGACTCATCCGTCCCTGCCGGCAGGTCATGGGCCACGGCTTCGCCCTCCGAGGCCTCTGATGGGCCGCCAGCGGCGCCCTCCTCGCCCCTGTCTCCGCGGTCTTCCCCGTCCTCGCCGTCCTCTCCTGAGGGGACCGACTCCACCTCTCCTCCCTCGTCCGGCGCTGCTTCAGTGACGACCCGAGGGGCCCTGGGTGGGTTACACGCCCTAGGATGCGGTTCTCGAGGGTAAACGAAGGCGCCCCCCACGTCTGATTCGGATGAGCTCCACGATCCCATCGGGGTCCTCCGGGGAGCCCTCGTCCGCTCTTCCGGATCGGAGGCCGGGAAGGAGCAGATCTTGAGCTGATCTCGATGCACGGTTCTCCTTCGGGCCGAACCGTGAACACTGACGTCCCCTTGGCGTTGCCATCGCCGCCCTCTGGGCCCGACTTGCCGCCGGCCTGTGGGCGTCTGCGGCGGTAGTTGAAGTTGCGGCGGTAGCGGCGCTGACGGGGCTCCTGGTCCGGGCCGCCCTCACCTCCCTGACCTCCTTCTGACCTGTTCTCCTTGTTCTCCTCTCCGTCCCGCACCGGTCTGGGACGGGGTGGACCCCTTGGTCGGAAGCCTCTGTAGTAGTTCTGTCTCATTGGTTTGTCGCCGCCCTGGTCTGGACCTCTCTGGTTCTCTTCGCCTCCGACTCCAAAGTATGGCGCGTAGCGCCGTCTGCCTGGGTAGGAGGGCCTGCGCTGCTGTGGCTGCATGTCTCCCCCGGGGGCGCTCTCTGCCCCCTCGCGGCTGCTCTTCTCGCGGCCTTCACGGCTTCCGCTACTCGGCGGCTCGCCCTCGCCATCGCTCTGAGCACTCAGGGTATTCTCCATTGCGGGGTGGGCCCCTCCTGCGGGGGTAGCGCCTGTAGCGGTTCCGGTCAGCGGCGTACTTGCTCCCCTGGACTGGAACGCCTGCTGGGCCGGTGACGTTGGCCGCTTCTGCTCCCTTCTCCCCTTCAACCACATCGAACTCCACAGTTTCTCCATCTCCAACACTGCGAAGGTATTTCCTTGGGTTGTTCTTTTTTATGGCCGTCTGGTGTACAAACACGTCCTCTTTCGTGTCCTTCCGGTTGATAAAACCATATCCATTTCTGACGTTGAACCATTTGACTGTCCCCAAGACTTTTGTTGCGATGACCTTCTTATCCGCCGCGGAAGCTTCGGCTGCCGGGCTGGACGGGCTCTCCGCGTCGTCAGCGGGCTGCGGTGATTGTTGCGTTTCGGCGGCCTCGCTGCTTTCCCCTCCCCGCTCCCGTTGCTGATCGAACTGGGTTTTAGAGGGCTGTGTCCCCCAGGTCACCGCTCGCCACACCGGTTCCAGTTCGGGGTCGTCTGCTGAAGTTGCCGTAACTCCGCCCAGCTGTACCCGCTGTTCCCCTTCTGGGTCACGATCTGTCTTGCGACGACTGTCAGAACCCCCCGCGGTTCGGTCCGTCCCTCAGGGCTTAGTAGAGCCCGGACTTCGTCCGCCTGGATTACCACGTAGCCGTCGCGTGCGACTAGGGCGGGGGCCCTCGATGGGGCGGCCCGTTCCTTGGTGTCCAGCCGAGTATGGGTGCCTGTCGAGTATGGTATGGGTGCCGTGATCGTTAGGAAGCTCTTCTCTGTGTCTTCCACTTCCGGTTCTTGCCTCATCGGCATGCGTTACAGGGCGTCGGCATTCTGGTTGAACCGGCCGGGTTTGTAGTGGACCACGACAACGTGGCTAAGTACGACACTTCCGGCGTCGGGGCGACGACTACTGGCGGGACGCATCCCCTTGATCCCTTTGAAGAGGCCGTCCACTCCGCCGAGTATGTTCATCCCCAGAAGTCCCTGGACGGCGTCTCTCGCGGGTCCTCGGAGGGGGTCGTCTTTCACGATGAATATGCACTTCCCGGAGAACGTCATTTATAGGCACTTCACATTCGCGTACAGGCACCCCACCACGGGGATCTCCAAACCGTTGGCGGCCGTGAGGGTGATCCAGTTGGCGGAGGTCAGCTTCTTTTTTGGGAAGTGTCGCTTGAAGTGGCTTTCCGACATGGTCGTAACCTCGGCTTCGGTGTTGAATAGGCAGCGGGTGTCCACACCGTCTATTTGTATATCCAGGGTGAAGCATTCCCCGTTAGCTGCTAACTAGTAATAAATAGGCTAGCTTAGCGTTAACCCTGGAAAAACGCTCAAAGCGGACTCCACAACACCAGTTCCATTCGTGAGAAAAGGGGGGTGGGTTATATTGACAAGGCTTGACAACAGAGGTTCAAATATAACTTCATATTTATTGGTTATTTGTTTCTTTATATCAGCATCCAGTTTCCACCGCCGTGTGTTAAAACTCTTCCTGTGTTGACGTTCGAGCGTGACATCATCGCCTACGGCAAGCTTACACGCTCAAAACACAAACCCTAAACAAAACCGGGAGCGCACCAAGACTGCAGTGTGTACCAGTGGCGGCTCTGCCACTAGGGGCGCACGGGCGCCGCCCCACCTGCTGTTAAATCAGAGAAGAAAATAAAACTTTTTAGTTTTTTGTTTTATAGCCCTATAAATAATATAAACATGTTTAAAATGAATAATATTTACTCATTTTAAGTATGTTTGTATTTCCAATGCACAATATAACGTTATTATCTCAAATAAAAAACACTCGTTTTCCTGAGCAGGAAGTGACATCACGTTTTTTAAATTTTTTTATTTTTTCGTATTTCTCGGCCCGGGCTAGACGCGATAGCGCTCTGAGTGCGCGTCACAGTTTGATCGCTGTATCCGTCACAGCCAATCAGTGCATAACGCTTTGTGCGTTGAAATATGACTATTATGTTGGAATCCGGGCGCGATTTGAAGCGGTCTAGCCAGTAGCGTCAAGAATTTCTGTAGCCGCATTTCGCGGAGACGCTCTCTGATTGGCCGACGCCAGTATTTTTTTCCGTAGCAGAATTTCACAGAGACGATCTCTGATTGGCCGAATCCAATTTCTAATGTTCCAATTCTAGCTTATTCCTAGGTTGGTCCGTTGGTGGAGATAGTTGTGTTGTTGTGAGAATGATGCAGGCAGCTGTTTGTTTTAGAGCGTGCCGTGACTGCAAGTTCTTTAGACTGTTAAGCTTAGGCACTCTTTCAAAGTTGGTTAAGGTTAGAGTTTGTCTTAGAGCATGGCAATAGAACGCCAGGTAGTTTGCAGTCTGTTCGAGCGGAAATGGACAAAGGAATGAAGTACTGTTGTGTGGTGCTGCTAACTGCAGTGCTAACAAGCTAACACTTGGCTAACAAGCTATATGGCGGATGCAGTCTGGACACAGTGGACAGTGGTCTGGAATACATCAACAGTGGATTATACACTACTTTATCAAGGCAAGCCCTCCTGCCCTGGACGTGTCAACTAAACAGTGAGTCTCTCTCTCTCTCTCTCTCTCTCTCTCTCTCTCTCTCTCTCGCGTTTGGATTGAAAATACGTGGATTATGGCTTGTTCAATATCGTCTATGTTTGAATGAATGAATGAATGAGAACTTTATTAACAGATTGCAGAATGGGTACAATACAGTACGGCTCAATACACACAATTGTTAAGGGGATGCAGACCAGAGAAAGACGTTTGTCTTGTTTACATCAGGGTCCCAGATTTTCGATTCATATCGATAGTTTAATAGCTAGCCTTGGCTCGTTTAACAATATGCAAAATATGTGTACAGCCCTGTACTCATACTGAAGTTATCTTGGTATATAATAGGTCTGATTGTGTAACGAATCGATTCCACGTCGCGCTGTGTGTGAGAGAGAAGGAGAGAGGGAGAGATCTGCCTGTGTTTGGAGACGGAGCGAGTTTTGTTTCTAACTTTTCTATTTATATATTGTGTTTCAAGTTGTGAATTAGACTATACTTTATTTGACTGGTTGTGTGTTGTTGTAGTAACAGCTGAGCGACTCGTTCATAAGAGCCGATTCATTGCCGTGAGCGTGAGTCGAATCGCTCACGTCTTGCCATGAGTCGGTTGCGTGGTACTGTACATGTTTGCAAAATGTTTGGTATAGCGCCCCTAAGTGGCGAAGCATCCACGGGCCGCCACTGGTGTGTACACAAACTAGAGGGGGGAGAGGGAGGGGGGAAGTTCGCACCCAAGGACGGAGCGAGGATGGAGCGGAGCTGGTTTGACCCCGAATGGCAGTGAGAAATCCCCCCTAATTTCCCAAAATGTTGGCGTGTTATTTTAACTGATACGTTAGCGGGAGCCCCCCTGCCTGGCCTGTCTTCCTGCTGGAGGTGTGTGTTTCATCCTAGTGGGCAGATATGCAAGGAATGTGTTGTCGCTGCGGGGCATCTGGAGAGGAGAGGGAGAGGGAGAGAGAGAGAGATGGGAGAGAGAGAGAGAGAGAGAGAGAGAGAGAGAGAGAGAGAGAGAGAGAGAGAGAGAGAAGAGAGAGAGAGAGAGAGAGAGAGAGAGAGAGAGAGAGAGAGAGAGAGAGAGAGAGAGAGTCTGGTCTAGCAGCCTGCCAGCCACAGGCCCCGGGGGGTGAGAGGGACAGGTGAGGAGGTGTGTGTGTGTGTGAGAGAGAGAGAGAGAAGAGAGGAGAAGAGAGAGAGAGGAGAGAAGAGGAGAGAGAGAGAGAGAGAGAGAGAGAGGGGGGGGATAGAGGGAGAGGGAAAGAGAGAGAGGGAGCGGGGGAGAGAGAGACAGAGAGGGAGAGAGAGAGAGAGAGAGGGAGAGGGAGGGAGAGAGAGAGGGAGGGGAGAGAGAGAGAAAAAGAAAGAGTGACCGTGTTAATTGTCAACTGATGGCATATATTACTGAATTTATGATTTGTGTGTGTATGTGTGTATGTGTGTGTGTGTGTGTGTGTGTGGGGGGGGGGGGGGGTGTTCTAATTTGACCCTCCCTTGCTGTTTTACGAAATCATAAACTACAGAATAAATAGCTGTGTGACCTACAAACCTAAATGAAGAGCAACAGCCCTTTAAACTCTTAGGCTTTCAGGACGGGGAGGGATGACGAAGAGGAGGAGGAGAAGGAGAAGGAGGAGGAAAGGGACAGTACGAAGAGAGGAGGATCAGTCACTGTCTTTGGAAACAGGAAGTTACCAGCAAATCTACAGATTTACCTAGTGCCTCTTACAGTGAATGTGTGTGTGTGTGTGTGTTTCAAGTTTCAAGTTTCAAGTTTCTTTTAATAGTTGTCATACAGAAGTACAGAATACTTTCATACAAAATGCTTCTTACTGTTACGCTCCAGAGACTGTGCTAGACAAGATAGTATCAAATAACATAGTATAGCATGTAATTTAGAAGTAGAAAATGAGGGTCAGTGTTCAGTATAGACATAATTATGTACAATGTTCGATGCAGAATAGACGTAACTGAGTTACCATATAATATACAATACTATGCAGTGTACTAATGTACAGTACTATATAGTGCAAAGCAAGAAATGGGATGAGGTACAATTTAGGTACAATTTACAGTAAGGTGTACGAGTTGTAGTGCAATCCTTCATCAATAAATATAAAGTGTGGGGGAGTGGGTGCTACAGTGTGTTTGTTTAAAGTGGGTGTGTGCTATAAAGTGTGTGGAGTGGGTGCTACAGTGTGTTTTGTTTAAAAGTGAGT
>NC_140168.1:180520713-180525238 GCF_963971535.1 Notolepis coatsorum | reverse complement strand
CAGAATAGACGTAACTGAGTTACCATATAATATACAATACTATGCAGTGTACTAATGTACAGTACTATATAGTGCAAAGCAGAAATGGGATGAGGTACAATTTAGGTACAATTTACAGTAAGGTGTACGAGTTGTAGTGCAATCCTTCATCAATAAATATAAAGTGTGGGGAGTGGGTGCTACAGTGTGTTTGTTTAAAGTGGGTGTGTGCTATAAAGTGTGTGGAGTGGGTGCTACAGTGTGTTTGTTTAAAGTGAGTGTGTGCGTGTGGATGTGTGTGCTATGTGCGTTTGATGGTTGTTGTTGTGTAGTGTTCATTGTTCGTTTAGCAGCCTGATGGCCTGGGGATAGAAGCTTCTTCTGAGTCTTTCTGTGCTCGCCTTGAGACTCCGGTATCGCTTGCCTGACCGCAGCAGTTCAAAGAGGCAGTTGTTCGGGTGACTGGAGTCTTTAATGATTCTCTTAGCCTTGCCCCTGCAACGCTTGTTGTAAATGTTCTGGAGGATGGGGAGCCCCCCTCCAATTGTGCGTTCGGCTGAACGTGTCACTCTTTGTAGTCTGCTTCGGTCTTGTGCAGTGCTATTCCCAAACCAGGAGGTGATGTTGCCAGTCAGGATGCTATCTATTGTACATGAGTATAAGTTCTTAAGGATCTTCTGACTGACTTGGAACTTCCTTAGGCGCCTGAGGAAGTAGAGGCGTTGTCGTGCCTTCTTCACAACACTGTCAATGTGTGTGGTCCATGTCAAGTCCTCGGATGTGGATCCTGTGTGTGTGTGTGTGTGTGTGTGTGTGTGTCTGTCTGTCTGTCTGTCTGTCTGTCTGTCTGTCTGTCTGTCTGTCTGTCTGTCTGTCTGTCTGTCTGTCTGTCTGTCTGTCTGTCTGTCTGTCTGTCTGTCTGTCTGTCTGTCTGTCTGTCTGTCTGTCTGTCTGTCTGTCTGTCTGTCTGTCTGTCTGTCTGTCTGTCTGTCTGTCTGTCTGTCTGTCTGTCTGTCTGTCTGTCTGTCTGTCTGTCTGTCTGTCTGTCTGTCTGTCTGTCTGTCTGTCTGTCTGTCGCTCTCTCTCTCTCTCTCTCTCTCTCTCTCTCTCTCTCTCTCTCTCTCTCTCTCTCTCTCTCTCTCTCTCTCTCTCTCTCCTCTCTCTCTCTCTCTCTCTCTCTCTCTCTCTCTCTCTCTCTCTCTCTCTCTCTCTCTCTCTCTCGCTCTGTGTTTAGAGTGGACAGTTTGACCTTGGAGGCTGAGGGCATAGCACCAACAACCCCGGAGAGCTAACCACAGGAGAGACTATTCTCAGCCCTCGGACTCGCCTGAGACACAGTGCGTGTGTGTGTTTGTATGTATCTGTATTTCTGTACATGCGTGCAAGACTTTGGATCCAAATTCACATTCCCGTAAACTGTATCCTGTGTGTGTGCGTTTGTGTATGTGTGTGTGTGTGCGTTTGTGTATGTGTGTGTGCGTTTGTGTATGTGTGTGTGTGTGTGTGTGTGTGTGTGTGTGTGTGTGTGTGTGTGTGTGTGTGTGTGTGTGTGTGTGTGTGTGTGCATGTGCGTGCATGTGTGGTCTCACTTGGGTCTTGCTGTGTGTGCATGCAGTACACACACTACATCATGTTACCACCACTTGCATGCATTGTGCATCTACGTGTATATGTTAATGACCCGTGTGATGTTTTCAACAGGTCCCATGCTTGCAGCTCTCTGTGTGTGTAAGATTTAGATTGTAATCAGCCACTTACAGTATCACCTCTTCATCGTTGGCTCATGTAGTTTCTGCGTTGTGTTTATTTCTCCGACGTCTCATACTGGCTGTACAATCTTTGTCATCCCCCTTTAATGCAATCCGTAATCATAAGAATTCGACACTTCACAGCGTAGTACCTTTCTTGGAATCGTTGTTTATTACATAAACAAAAGCCTCAGATGTTACCCATTTCGTATTGTCCTTGAAAAGTCTTTGATGGAACACTAAATTCATCATTCTATCGTCTCTTCTGCTGTTTAGTCCAATGGTGGCTGAGGCCTTGTCGTTAGCCAAAACCCTTGTCCCGTTAGCCGAAGCTAATGATGATGTGTCATCTCCCCTCCCCCACCGGCGAGGGTGAGGGAGGGATGAAAGTCTCTGATCCACGTCCGCTCGCGTCAGCTTCGTGTCTAGATCTAACTTACACCCGGAAGGAAACTCACATTTATAATATTCATCATCATCATTATCATCTCGGCATAGCAATGACAGGCCCCGCCCCTCTTCTTGTTGTCATGTGACGCGCTGTCATGGCAACTGCTGTTCACCCTTAAACGTCTGTTTCTGGATGTCACCCACTTTTCTATCTCTCCATTCTGCCTGCTCGCAGTCCTTATCAGTTGTTATGTGCTGAAACGACCTCGGCATGCACTGGGCTCTATCTTAGTCTGCTGCTAAAAACATTGCCTCTCTCTCTCACCGCCTCCACCACCATGCACATCTACCTCTCTGACCTGGCACCTTTAGATGCTGTCATCTCCCCCAATATATACATTATATACATTGAAAAAACCTCGACATCCTTCATGACCTGTGTGATGTTTTCAACAGGTACCATGCTTGCAGCTCTCTGTGTGTGTGTATATTCCTCTGTCTGTTCATCAGTGTTGGGCAAGTTACTTTTAAAAAGTAACTAGTTACAGTTACTAGTTACTTCTTCCAAAAAGTAACTAAATTAATTACTCAGTTACAAATTATAAAAGTAACTAGTTACTTCAGAAAGTATATATTTTTTTACATAAACAACATACACAAATCTAAACTATTTTAATGTTGCTGTGGGACAAAGTGAGACTAGCCTCCAATCAAATGCCATGTATGTAGATATTATTATAATTACTATGTTTATATAGTGGATCATACAAATACAATAGATGTTTTGGAACTTTTGATATGTATTGCCCCTCAACAGGCCACAACTGGCTTAAATTATGCTTGTTAAGCACTATACCAAAAATAAATAACAAATATATACTGATTGATTGAACATTTTAATTAACAGATTGCAGAATGGGTACAGCACTACGGCTCAAAACACACAATTGTTAAGGGGATGCAGATCAGAGAAATTGATTGATTGATTGATTGATTGAAAAGTTTATTAACAGATTGCAGAATGGGTACAGTACAGTACAGCTCAATACATACAATTGTTAAGGGGATGCAGACCAGAGAAAGACTTTCGTCTTGTTTACATCAGGGTCCCCCATTTTCAATTCATCATAACATATATGACATACATGACATACAGATACAGTACTGCTACATCTATACATTTATGACATATCAGATTTGCAAATACAGTACTGTTTGTGATACAAAAAGTGTCCAGAAAAAGAGTGTATATACATTTGACGTAGAAACTGTACATTGGAGGAGGTTGGGTGGGTGGGGTGGGCTTGGTGGGTGGGGGCTGTACATTGGAGGGGGGGGGGGGGGTTGGGGTAGGGGACACTGTACACTGTACATTGGAATACTGACAAAGCCATACTTGGTAATTTACTGTACAACTGGGTTAAGACATTTCAGGGTTCCCACACTTGCCTTGAAATTTTTTTCCATGCTACCTCCTGATTTTCCAGGTACCATATTGAGTGATGATCTATAGGCCCCTGAAGCTTTCCGCCCCCATCCGTGACCCCCTCCCCTCACACACACAACTCCCTAGGACACCTGACTACTTACTTGATTTAAAAGATGTGCCAGTCAAGGCTACATTGTAAATGCTTAGAGATTATGTCTTATTGATAATATCAATGCATGAAATAATGCAACAAGCTGTAGATGAAAAACTATTTATTGAACTGGAACTTTGAAACACATGAGCACTGGGATTGATATATGTTCTCTCTTCCACTCCTCTCCTATCTCATCCTGTCCTCTTCTCTCCACACCTCCCCTCTTGTGTCTGCTCCTGTCTTCTCTTCCTACTCTTCTCAACTCCTCTCCACTCCCTTTTCCTGTCATCCTCTACTCTCTTCTCCTCCTCTTTCATCTTCGCCCCTCTTCTCTTCCTCCTCCCTCTTTCCTTTATTTATTAGTCTTATTAGATTATGAGTCTTACGTAGAAGGGGTAGTATGCCTACTCTTCTTTTGTAAATCAAACTAATGAACCTAAAATGGAAAACATAAGGCTGGTTCCCCTGTGGTTCCTCAGTACAGCAACCCCACTAGTAAGCTTAGCTTAACAGTATAGATGTATAGAATCAGTCTAGGCATGATCAATGATTTTTCAAAAATGTCTCACCCCAAATGTTCATATTTAGTAGTATAATCTTTTTTAAGAAGAAAAATGAAAAATCACAAAATAGCTAAAAGTAGATATAAGAATGAATGTTACTAAATGTATCAAGACTAGACTATTCATGTCAACTAGTATAGAAGTAATGTCACAGCCTAATGTGAAAATGTATTGGTAGTTAGCTAGCAATGCAAGCTAGCCAACACTAGCTAGTAGCTAGTTAGTTGGCAAACTGAATGTTGGCTAGCAAGATTGCGCTCCA
>NC_140168.1:180463213-180515713 GCF_963971535.1 Notolepis coatsorum | reverse complement strand
AAAACAACCTTCCCACGGACATGTCCGTGGTCGGTCCACAACCGTTGGATTCGAAACACGGATATATACGTCATTGGCCGCCATTGTGTTAATTTAGATTTATTTCCTATTGTTTTCCATACTTTTTTCATATCAAACTCCAGTATTCATTCATATCCAACAAGGCAATCAAACAATATTCATCATAATTTCTTCTGCACAACATTCAGTTCAGTTTTCAGTATAGGATTTAGAGGTCCTACTATTTGGAATTCAAAACCCTCCATAATAAAAATTTGCTCATCTATTTCATCACTCAAATCCAAGCTTAAATATACATTATTAAATTAATAGTTTCAATCTCATAAAACCATTAATGTCACTTTGTTTTACAGTTTCATGTTAATTTGTTTAGACTAATTATTATTAATGTTGTTGTTGTTGTTATTATTATTACTTTGATTATTATTGTTATCATTATTATTATCTTATTATTATCTTAATATTGTGAAAATTATTTTATGAACTTATTTCACTTTACTTTTATTTTTGTGTTTACTTTTTTTAAACCAATGATTTAATGAGTTGAGGCCCCGCTGGTGAAGAAGGCCAGTAGCATGGTTCGGGTGGAGCTGGACTCCCTAGCAAGGGTGGCGGAGAGGAGGAGCCTTGCTAAGCTCCAGGCCATCAGGGAAAACCCCTCCCACCCACTATACACAGACTTGGCTGACAGGAGGAGCATGTTCAGTGCTAGGCTCACACTACCCAAATGCAGCACTGAACGGCACAGGAAGTCCTTCATTCCAACAGCCATCAGACTATACAATGCATCACTGTGCCTCACTGCATCACTGAGCACAGAGTGGCAGTTACCATCTTCCTGGACTTAGTTTGAAACAACACTGTGCAATATTACACCTACTGTAGACCTCAGTATATTTTTACTGTATTTATTTACTGTATATTTTATTCCATTTTTATTCTATTTGACTCTACTCTTATCCTAGGCAACTTGATTTGATTCGTTTTATTATTCTAATTCGTGACCTGTTCTGTCTAAATGTTTAAATGTTGAGCGATTTGCAGTGTCAAATTTCCCACGGGATAATAAAAGTATTTCTATTCTATTCTATTCTATTCTATTCTATTCTATTCTATTCTATTCTATTATATATATGTTGTTCATTATGACACATTATATATCTGTTGTTCATTATGACACATTATATATCTGTTGTTCATTATGACACATATTCTATATCTGTTGTTTATTATGACACATATTCCATATCTGTTGTTCATTCTGACACATATTCTATATCTGTTGTTTATTATGACACATATTCCATATCTGTTGTTCATTATGACACACATTCTATATCTGTTGTTTATTATGACACATATTCCATATCTGTTGTTCATTATGACACATATTCTATATCTGTTGTTTATTATGACACATATTCCATATCTGTTGTTCATTCTGACCCATTCTATATCTGTTGTTCATTATGACACATATTCTAAATCTGTTGTTTATTATGACACATATCTGTTGTTCATTATGACACATATTCTATATATGTTGTTTATTATCACATATACATATATGTTGTTCATTATGACACATATCTGTTGTTTATTATGACATCTATTCTATATCTGTTGTTCATTATGACATTCTATATCTGTTGTTTATTATGACATATATTCTATATGTTGTTCATTATGACACATATCTGTTGTTCATTATGACACATATTCTATATATGTTGTTTATTATGATGACACATATTCTATATCTATCATATTCTTTTATGATCATCCTGTCTCTCTTGTATCTCCTCTCTCTTTCACACCCAGCCCTCATTCTCACTCTCCCCCCCCCCTCTCTCTCTTTCCCTCACCAATCACTCCCACTCTCTCTCTCTCTCTCTCTCTCTCTCTCTCTCTCTCTCTCTCTCTCTCTCTCTCTCTCTCTCACCCATCTTGTTGACAGAATCCGGCTATAGAGCGACAATAATGTGGTCAAGAGGCATGGTTTCCATCTTTAGTGTTTAACTGGCTTGGTTTGTTTATTCACATGGTAAGAGCAGTAACACATGAGTCCTCTCCGTGAGAGGTAGGTGGGGGAGAGAGGTCGAGTAGGAGGAGACATATCTATTTATAATCGCCACCTGGTGGTGTCTTGAGTAGCTCCGCCTAGAGCGCCCTCTAGTGGAAACAGTTATATATACAGTTAGACAGTTAATAACAATCCTACATAGAACCTCTGACTTCAACACTCCCACTTAGGGTTGTATTAACATACTGGATAACTTCTTCGAAAAACATTTGACAAAGGAAATAATATAATCCAAAAACATCAAAAGAATATGGCAGTCAATATCTACACACCAAACATGACCTCTGCAAATCTCTTCAATTTCAATTTGGAAGCAGGTTTCATCATAGCGTCTGCTACCATGTCGTCCGTTGGACAATAAATCAGTGTCATCCTTTCTTCTTTGATGACAGATCTGATGAAATGATATTTTATATCGACATGTTTACATCTCTGTCGGCACACAGGGTTTCTAGCAATCGCAATGGTTCCCTGGTTGTCCTCGTAAACAACAGTCTTCTTATATACATAGGTATCCATCCCTTCGAGCAGTTGTTCCAGATAAATACACTCCTGTATGGTCATAGCTAGAGCCATATATTCGGCTTCACAAGTTGATAGTGCCACTGTGGGCTGCTTCTTTGTTTTCCATGAAACCAGTGAGCTGTCTGCGTTCAAACTCACACAATATCCTGTGATACTCCTTCTATCTGTGGTGTCAGCTGCCCAGTCTGCATCACTGTAGGCTTTAAGTCAGGGGTGGGCAATTATTTTTCCCGGGGGGCCGAATGAGCAACTGAAAATATGTTGGAGGGCCGGGCCAAAATTCCAAACTCAATTATGCATAATATACATTTTATTTCTATATAAAAAGCAGTAAATGGCATTGTTTTGACCCCTGGTAAGAGTGTATGTTATTATTTGGCAATTAAAAGGTGCGGTTAGCTTTCAAAAATATCATTTATTCAAATAGAATTTATTTCCAAAATGATAAACAAAATGTGAAACATTAATAACAAAGGGCATGTATGAAAAAGTGCTATACAAATAAAGTTATTATTTTGAGTTTCATATACTATTGAAACAAGGATTTTCTTAGCTTTCTAAAGACATCACATCATCTTATAGCCAAAATAAACAAGACATGTCACTGAACTGTGTAAAGAAAAGTGTCCCAGTAGCCTTTTTTACTTTACATGCCTATATTAAACATTTAATGTTTTCAGAACTGTGCAAAAAAAAGAAAAAAAAATATCAAGTGTCCCATTTCACTTGTTATATTTCCACATTTTAGTGTTCTTCAGCTCTTTTTTTTTTTTCATTCAGTGTGATAAATCCAGTCTCTGTTGAGCTTTAACAAGTCCATCAAAGTCAGGTTGCATGTCTGAGGTGGAGATGCGAAGCACAGCTGCCAGATGTTCATCAGTGAGAGAGGATCTGTACCTGGACTTGGTAAACATCATGACTGAGAATGTCTGTTCACATATAGGGGGTCCTACTAATCACCCCAAAGTACCAGAAAATACCCAAAATACCAGAAAATACCCCAAAATACCCCAAAGTACCAGAAAATACCCCAAAATACCCCAAAGTATATCCCAAAATACCAGAAAATACCCCAAAATACCCTCAAAGTACCCCAAAATACCCCAAAATACCCCAAAGTACCCCAAAATACCCCAAAGTATACCACAAAGTACCACAAAATACCTAAAATGAAAAACTAAAATGTGCACATTTTGTGTAATAGTGTAATAGTGTGTAATAGTGTAATAGTGTAATAGTGTGTAATAGTGTAATACTGTAATAGTGTGTAATAGTGTAATAGTGTGTAATAGTGTGTAATAGTGTGCTAGTGTAATAGTGTAATAGTGTGCTAGTGTGTAATAGTGTAATAGTGTGTAATAGTGTAATAGTGTAATAGTGTGTAATAGTGTAATAGTGTGTAATAGTGTGTAATAGTGTAATAGTGTGTAATAGTGTAATAGTGTAATAGTGTGTAATAGTGTAATAGTGTGTAATAGTGTAATAGTGTAATTTTGTGTAATAGTGTGTAATAGTGTAATAGTGTGTAATAGTGCGTAATAGTGTAATAGTGTGTAATAGTGTAATAGTGTGTAATAGTGTAATAGTGTAATAGACACTATTACACACTATTACACTATTACACACTATTACACTATTACACGCTATTACACTATTACACTATTACACACTAGCACACTATTACACTATTACACTATTACACTAGCACACTATTACACTATTACACACTATTACACACTATTACACTAGCACACTATTACACTATTACACACTATTACACTATTACACACTATTACACTATTACACGATTACACACTATTACACTATTACACTATTACACTATTACACACTATTACACTATTACACACTATTACACTATTACACACTATTACACTATTACACTATTACACTATTACACACCATTACACTATTACACTAGCACACTATTACATTATTACACATTATTACACTATTACACACTATTACACTATTACACTATTACACACTATTACACAAAATTACACTATTACACTATTACACACTATTACACACTATTACACTATTACACTATTACACACTATTACACTATTAAACTATTACACTATTACACACTATTACACTATTACACACTATTACACTATTACACTATTACACACTATTACACAAAATTACACTATTACACACTATTACACTATTACACTATTACACACTATTACACTATTACACACCATTACACTATTACACTAGCACACTATTACACTATTACACACTATTACACTATTACACACTAGCACACTATTACACTATTACTCTAGCACACTATTACACTATTACACTATTACACACTATTACACTATTACACTATTACACTATTACACACTATTACACTATTACACTATTACACACTATTACACACTATTACACTAGTACACTATTACACTATTACACACTATTACACTATTACACTATTACACACTATTACACACTATTACACACTATTACACAAAATTACACTATTACACACTATTACACTATTACACTATTACACACTATTACACTATTACACACCATTACACTATTACACTAGCACACTATTACACTATTACACACTATTACACACTATTACACTATTACACACTAGCACACTATTACACTATTACACTAGCACACTATTACACTATTACACTATTACACACTATTACACTATTACACTAGCACACTATTACACTATTACACACTATTACACTATTACACTATTACACACTATTACACACTATTACACTATTACACACTATTACACTATTACACACTATTACACACTATTACACACTATTACACTAGTACACACTATTACAGTATTACAGTATTACAGTATTACACACTATTACACTATTACACACTATTACACTATTACACAAAATGTGCACATTTTAGTTTTTCATTTTAGGTATTTTGTGGTACTTAGTGGTATATTTCCAGGCACTTTGGGGTATTTTGGGATATGTTGGGGTACTTTGGGGTATTTTGGGGTATTTTAGGGTACTTTGGGGTATTTTGGGGTATTTTCTGGTACTTTGGGGTATTTTGGGGTATATTTTGGGGTACTGTGGGGTATTTTGGGGTATTTTCTGGTATTTTCTGGTACTTTGGGGTATACTTTGGGGTATTTTGGGGTACTTTGGGTTATTTTGGGGTATTTTCTGGTATTTTCTGGTACTTTGGGGTATACTTTGGGGTATTTTGGGGTACTTTGGGGTATTTTGGGGTATTTTCTGGTATTTTCTGGTACTTTGGGGTATACTTTGGGGTGTTGTCTGGTATTTTGGGGTATTTTGGGGTATTTTCTGGTATTTTCTGGTACTTTGGGGTATACTTTGGGGTATTGTGGGGTACTTTGGGGTATTTTTGGGTATTTTGGGGTACTTTGGGGTATCTTGGGGTATTTTCTGGTATTTTGGGGTATACTTTGGGGTATTTTCTGGTACTTTGGGGGTATTTTGGGGTATACTTTGGGGTATTTTGGGGGTATTTTGGGGTATTTTCTGGTATTTTGGGGTATACTTTGGGGTATTTTGGGGTATTTTGGGGTATTTTCTGGTACTTTGGGGTGATTAGTAGGACCCCGTATAGGTGGATCCAAAGAGAACCAACATCTTCTGAGCATGTCTCCTCATGTTTGGAAAGTTCTCCTCCTTGAGATCAGAGTAGAACTCTAGCAGTGATTCTGACTTAAAGTGCTCTTTCAGTAGTGAATCAGACTGCAGGTCAATGAGTTCAAGCTGAACATCAGTGGGTGCACTATCAACACTGCAGGTAAAGGGAGAGGAAACCAGCTGCATTTCATCTTCAACCTTTTTGAAATCTTGAAAACGCCTTGAAAATTCATCATGCAGTGCTCCCAACATGGATGAGTACCTGTGCCGGTGATCAGCTGATGGTTTGACTTCTTTCAGGGTTTTCATGTGTTTGAGATTGTTGCTGCCTAGTTGCCTTGAAATTAATTGCAACTTTGTCATGAAGGCTTTCACATGGCTATGCATTTCATGAGCAAAAATGCCCTTGCCCTGCAGTTGTGTGTTCAGTAGGGATGGGCAGTGGCGGCGGGAGGGAGGGGCTAGCAGGGGCTTAAGCCCCCTCTGAAAAAGGCTTAGCCCCCTCTAAGCCCCCCCTCCCAGTTGTGTTTATTTGATTTGATTTATATATAAAATACATTACAAATTCCGTTATATTGGACATTTGTGTCTTTGTGAAGCTGTATATATATCTATTCATCATATCTATGGCTGTCACTATAGCCAATTGAAATGCTAGAAATGGTCACGTGGACTGGGAGAACCAATGGAATTTCTCTTTCACTTCCGCGTTTGGGATGCCGTCGTGCTTTGGAAAAACAAAACAAACGTCTTTGGATAACTTCTTTGCGGAAATACCATGAGCCAGAAGAGGAGCCTACGACCCATAAAGCTTCTTTTAATAAACAGGAGTCATACTTAACTTTGACATTGGCTTTTGGAGGACCGAAACAATAATAACCAACCGGTGACTCTCGCGTGTTGACATGGTAACCCGTAGCCCCTTTCGTGACTGTGATGCACGGAGTGAATCCACAGTCACTTGCTCCTCAATAGGAAACCAACCTAGATTTACCATGAAGGACTGGTTCTAACCGAACCGTTCGTTATACAAATATCACAGAGACATGTCAAAGGTACTCACAGCTGCACAAGGGTTTCAAACAGAGATACGGGATGGTTTGAAAGCTCGGCGTTGCTAATAAACATTTTAAATATATTTTATAAACTGCTCAAAACGGCATTATTTCCGGCGTTGGGATTAGCAACAGCGAGCTTTCAAACCATCCCGTATCTCTGTTTGAAACCCTTGTGCAGCTGTGAGTACCTTTGACATGTCTCTGTGATATTTGTATAACGAACGGCTCGGCCAGAACCAGTCCTTCATGGTAAATCTAGGTTGGTTTCCTATTGAGGAGCAAGTGACTGTGGATTCACTCCGTGCATCACAGTCACGAAAGGGGCTACGGGTTACCATGTCAACACGCGAGAGTCACCGGTTGAGCATGGATTTTGGAGGACCGAAGCTAAAACAATAATAAGCCCAGCTGCCCAGGGCAGGGCTGCCTGCATTGTGGTGAGTGTTGTGTTTTAATAATAATAATACATTCAATGTATAATACACCCGCTGTTACAGCACACACACACACAGACACACACACTGGAATGTCGGGTCGCTGTGCCCATTTTAATGTCGGGTCGCTCTGTCCATTATAATTCATTAGCACCTGCTATAAACAATCCAGCCCCCGCAGAGCTCCCCCAATGCCAATTCTCTGGCGCCGCTACTGGATAATCCCGGATGGGTACCGTTCACATTTGAACCGATACGGTACCGGTACCTGTGAATCGATACCGGTACCCAACGGTACCTTTTTCTGTACTTTAGTCTCAAAAAATGTAATCTACCTACAGTACCTCAGTTGTGAAAAATGCCGTACAATGCCCAGGTCTGCTTTAAGTCCTAGACCCTCGCTGCTCTTTCTGAAACACAGTTGTTTGTCTGCTGTATCTTTAAGATAACGAAAGACATGTTTTGCTGTAATCCAATGCTCCTCTGTGGGTTCAGCGAAATGCTGTGACAGTTTACTCACTACAAAACATAGGTCAGGGCGGGTACATGTTGTTAAATAAATGAGGCTACCCACAGCTTCTCTGTACATTTTTACATCTGTCAATTTCTGAGCATCCTCCTGATTTTGATCACATGGTGTTTCCCTTGATCTACATTCTTGCATGTCAAAACGTTTCAGGATCTTTTCCACATATCTCTTCTGGGATATTTTTACACAATTGGCAGACTGTTCAAAGTCCATACCTAGAAAATGCTTTAACCTCCCAAGGTCTTTCATTTTGAATCTGGTAGAGAGCATCTCTTTCACCTGTGCTAGGCTTCTAGTGTTGTCTGCTGCTATGATCAAATCATCCACCCAAATGACGATGATCACTTTTCCTGACTCCTTTGACTCCCTCGAGTAAACACAGGGGTCTACTGGGTTCTGTAGGAAGTGATCTTCGATGTATGAAGCATCTCATTCCAATTTTGCCCAGACTGTTTCAGGCCGTAAATGGATTTTTCCAGCTTACACACTAGCTTCTTTCCTTTCTTTTCGTAACCCTCAGGTTGTTCCATGTATATCTCCCTATCTATGGGTGCGTGCAGATAGGCTGTTTTCACATCCATCTGATCTCAAATTAAATTGTCCTCAGCTGCTTTCTGCACCACTACCCTTATACTGGTCAGATTGGCTGTGGGGGAGAATGTTTCACCGTAGTCTATCCCCTCCCTCTGACTGTAACCCTTAGCTACAAACCTCGCTTTGTACTTGTCGTGGCCTTCAATACCCTCCTTGATTGAATACACCCATTTTCCTCCCACTGTCTGTCTGCCCTCTGGTAACTTGGTTAGAGTGAAGGTGTGGTTGTCCTCTAGGGACCTCATCTCCTCATCCATTGCTCTCTCCCATTTACTTGATTCAGGGGACACTATGGCCTCTGGCACCGTTCGCAGTAGCAGCTATTACAGAGAATAGTCCTTGTGGGAACGATGGTACATAGAGAGCGTTCTTTAACGTCACTGTACGCCGGCGCCCCCCGCTGTCCGTGAGGCATACCTGTGCGTCTCCTCTCTCTTTCGCCAACCCGTAGGTGCGCTTTCCGTCTGCCAGCTCCATGCTGTGTCTCTCCGGGCGGAAAGTTTTGTCAAAGTTCTTGAACCGACTCCTGTCGTTGATGACGTGGGACGACGCACCTGTGTCCACGATCAGTCCCTTCCTCTGGGCCTGTTGCAGCTGCGTTGGCCTGGTGACGTACGCTGTCTGCGCCCTGGGGATGAAGCCCTCTCGTCCCGCTACTCTCCAGGCGTTGCCTCGATTCATCTCACGCCGACCATCGCCGCCATCTTGTCCATGCGCGTGTCGCGCGCCCTGGTCGCATTTCTTCATGCACGCTCTGTCTGCGTGTCGCGTGGATCTGCAGAAGCCACACCAGACAGTCCTCGTGCAGTTACCTCTCCGATGGCCTTTCTCTCCGCATCGCCAACACGCCAGCTCCGTCGTGGGCCTGGTCCTTTCCGTTGGCGTCGCTCGGGCCTTTAGCACCCTCTCTCCCGCCTCCGCGGCGGCTGGGTGGGTATCTTCTGAGGCCTCGAAGTTCCTTAACTTGGCCTTGAACTGTCCCAGCGTCATGTCCGCTGAACCGTGTGTTACCAGGAGTGTGAACGGTTTGTACAGCTCCGGTAGTCCTCTCATCATCATTGCCATCATTAGCCCATCGCTTGGTGCTTCTCCGGCACTCCTCAATGGCGTCGTGATCTGCTCCGCTCTGTTGACGTATTCGGTCACAGTCTCGGTGTGCCCCTTCTTCAGGGTCGTTAGTGCTATGTGGAGGGCCACGACTCGGGGTCTTCCTCGCCCGATGTAATGCTCTCTCAACACCTCCAGGCTTTCTCGGCCTTTGTCTTTAGTGTCGCGGAATATCAGCCCCAAGCTGGTGTCGTCGAACAGTGGCGCTAACTCACAGTACGTGTCTGCGTTACGCTGGTCGTCCAGGGCTTGCTCTTCCGCCGTCAGGTCTCCCGTGGGGGCTGCCAGGATCGTCTCCTTCAGTCCCGCACCGTGCATGCAGCATAGCATGCGCTCTTCCCAGAGCTCGTAGTCCTCTGCCTTCCCATTAAACGTGGTACTCCCGGTGCTAACCTAGCCTATACTTTAGCTAAACTTGCTACCCTTATTATTTCGCCCCGGCGTTATCTGGGCCCATAACCTGTTGACAGAATCCGGCTATAGGGCGACAATAATGTGGTCAAGAGGCATGTGTTGAAGGTAGAGGCTCTGTGTAGGATTGTTAGTAACTGTCTAACTGCTTATGTAACTGTTCACACTAGTGTCTGTCTACCTGCATATATATCTGTGTCCACTAGAGGGCGTTCTAGGCGGAGACACTCTGGAGTACTACCAGGTGGCGAGTATAAGTAGCTGTGTCTCCTCCCCCTTCTTTCTCTCCCCCCATGTCTCTCAGTGAGAGAAGACCTGTAGATCTGCTGCTTTCCATGTGAATAATAAACCACGCCATGTTAAGGCTCAAGATAGAAACCATGCCTCTTGACCACATTATTGTCGCCCTATAGCGTTAACAGTTTATGGGCCCAGATAACCAGCAATGCAGTGGTGGGCATACGCGGTCAAACAACGTTTAGGCTACGTCACTGAAGCATAAGTGCGCGCATCCTATTATTATGCAAAGTCTAGGTGATAAGTGCCGGCCGGGATATACGGCGCGACGACACAAAAATGACTCGTCGCTCCGTATCGGCCGGCACTTATCACCTAGACTGTGTGTGTGTGTGTGTGTGTGTGCGTGTGTGTGGAGTGTTGGGCGTGTGTTATGTGACAAAAGACCGCCCGTCTTGTCCCCAGCTCCGACTCATGAAAGAGGAGAGATACATGTATGCGTGTGCGCGGGAGCGCGTGTGCACATGGCGTTTGGCCATGGCCCATATTACGACTGCACCCCTGCAGATAACACCGGGGCGAAATAATAAGGGTACTGTAGCAAGCTTAGCTGAAGTATAGGCTAGGTTAGCGCCGGGAGCACCGCGTGGCTAGACGCTAGGCGGGGCTACCTCAGGGGGTGTGCGAGCAGTGCGGTCGCACAGGGCCTCGCGGGAAGGGGGGCCTCGCACAAAAAAATTAAAAAAATAAATAAAAGAAAATATTTTTTATTTATTATTTCTTTATTATTTTTTTTTATTTTTTAATTTTTTTTTGCGAGGCCTCCCTTCCCGCGAGGGCCTTTTTTATCACAGACCTAAAATCTAGTTTTGCTTATATGCTTATATATTTCACATTAGACACGTTTGTAGAATGTGTCTGACTTGTTCCTGGCTCTGCGGCTCTGCAGATACACTATTGGAGCTCTGGGGCTCTGCAGCAGACATACTATTGGTTTCAACGAAGGGAAGGGTTACATGTGTACAGTCGGCCGGCGTGCGTCAGCTGCGTCTGACTATTTCGCGCGTGCAGCATTGGAGGTTATGCCAGCCAAGACGAAGAGGACGGTCGTTCGGCAGATGGACTGAAGATGAAAGTTGTTGCATGTTAGAAAGTTCAGTCAGGCTAGCCATGTCGGCTTAGCTAAAGGCAGGGACAGCTAGTTAGCTTTAGCTACGTTATAATATCGAGTGCTAACGTGTGGTTCAGTCGGGATAGCCATGTCGGCTAGTAGCTTAGCTAAAGGCTAACTAGCGTTAGCTAACCTAGAGAGAGCGCGTGCAGCATTGTTATGCCAAGATGAAGAGGACGGTCATTCGGCAGATGAACTTCGTCAACTCCACGCGGTTGTCTCCATCCTCTTGGACGTTTGGTGAGTTTTTAATGCACTCTATTCTATTCCCGCCGTGGAGATATCTCTCTCTCTCTCTCTCTCTCTCTCGGGCCGGCTAGCTATCGTGGCTAACGTTATGTTGGCTAACGTTATGTGGAGCCAGCGGGCTGGCTAGCTATCGTAGCTGACGTTCTGTTGGACCAGCGGGCCGGCTAGCTATCGTAGCTAACCTTATGTTGAGCTAGCGGGCCGGCTAGCTATCGTAGTAGCTAATGTTATGTTGAGCTAGCGGGCCGGCTAACTATCGTAGCCAACGTTATGTTGAGCTAGCGGGCCGGCTAGCTGTCGTAGACGTTATGTTGAGCCAAGCGGGCCGGCTAGCTAACGTAGCAAACGTTATATTGAGCCAAATGGGCCGGCTAGCTGTCGTAGCTAACGGTGTGTACCTGGTGTCAGTACCTGGCTACTCTATTTGCAGTTAGCCTATTTAGCTGATGTCGGCCGTTGGCTCCTTGCTACTTTGTTTTCTCTGGTATAGACCCTCTTCTCTTTGGATTTAAGTGTTGATCTTTGTCCTTTTGGATCTATGTATATTCATGTTGCCTTTGTGAAGTTATCTTTTCCTTCTGTTTTGTTCTTCCATTAAAAGTTGAATATCCTTTAGGGGCTCATCTTAGCTGTCTTGCTAATCTCTCTCTCTCTCTCTCTGTCTGGACCACAGACCCATCTCTCTCTCTCTCTCTCTCTCTCTCTCTGTAACTGCCCCCCGGCTTGGTGTTGAAATAAAGATGCGGTTATGTTTCGTACAGATGCTTTTATTTATTTTCTCTTTTGCATTTCAGCTTAGCAGTACTGTAGCTTTTCTTTGGTAGTTTGTCGTTTGTACAGGTAGTGACGGTTGCCTCATTTGCTCCGTTTGCACCCCGTTTGCACCGTGAAAACTGCATAGGACAGTCAAACACAAACATACAATTAGTTACATAGTTCATAGTTCAATATTGTTCATATGCTGTTCATTATTATACCAACGTGTTCAAACAAACAATTGCATTCAAAGATATTTAAAGGTGAACTCGTCTTCCATAACAAAGGCACTCAGGGAAAAACAATGATAAATAATAACGTTACTTGTCCGGCAGCAGGTGCCTTTGATTAGAAGCTACTCCGTGAGTGCACCACTTTACATGTTTATAAATGTTTGGCAGTTACACATAATATATATATAGACCTCTTCAACAACAGTAATAATAATAATACATTTGAGTGTTCGACATACCTTATTCCGCTTTACCAAGGGGAGTTATTTAACTGGAGTAAGGTTCTTCTATCATACATAATTCGCTGCCTGCTCCGTCGTTATCTCTGAGTTACTTCCGCCTTGGTCACACAGGAAGCTGTGACCTTTATACTATAGGAAAGACGAGCTCTGCCCCCATGTGGACACGAAATGAAAATGCACAAGTGGCTCCGAAATATTCTTTTCTTAAATAGATAAATAGAGAGCTCAGTATTCTGAGCCAATACAGAGAAGTTGATCATCTAGACCAGGGGTGGCCAACCCGCGGCTCGCGAGCCGCATGCGGCTCTTTGCCCGTCAATGTGCGGCTCTTCCATCCATAAAAAAAAATAAAAAAAAATAATTTTTTTTTTTTTTTTTTTTTTTTCCTTTTTCTTTTTTTTTTACTTTTTTTTTTTTATGTCACTCATTCCATAAGGACGTAGAATAAACATTTACAATTTTTTTTTAAATGGTCCATTTGCATGTTCTTGGTATCTGAATCTAGGGACATATATGGATCAGTGTCAGAAATAGTGTGTCTGTTACTAGGCTTGAGTAAATTGTAATGAACCAAAGGAGAATATCAATTCTATTTAAAAAAAAAAAATATCTTTGACTGTAAATAACACCATGCTAAAATTGACCAGACCTAAAAAATCTAAGCAAATGAATAAAGGGAAGATGATTAAACAGAAGGTTTTGTAGATACAGAACTGAATTCTGCCATCTTTTTTATAATGTAAATTTCTCCACCATTTTTCATCATATTGCAACACCGTTTTTTGCAAGACGTTCACAGAAAGGTAGAGAAACTAACTGCGTTCTGTTGTATGGCAATAACGTTCAGGTTTGTGGGAGATAATCCCAAAAAATAAGAGAAATTAAAAAGTAAATCCAGAAGTCGGATGATTGACAGGGGCTGGTGTGAGCTGGGTAGGGTAGTTTTTCGAAATTTGAAAGCCCTGAGTCTCTTCCTTCAAAAGACTACACTCACTTTTGGCTGTGCCACTTCCTCCTGTCAATATGCGCCGGTTTCCGACTCAATGCCCTGAGATTTCTATAATCTTATATTTCACTAATAACAGTTAAAATAATTGGTAAACAAACATAATGCTGAAAATATACACTTTTACTGTATATCTCGGGCTTAAGAGGTAACCCTGTGAGGCCCAAATTAAAAAGAAATTAGCAACTTCAGAGGCCAGAGGGTGGGACATATAAACACATTTACTATCAAATAGCATTGTGAGGCTGAACAACAGGACCAATTGACTATACATGTGCTTAAAGGGGAACTATCTTATAAATGGCTTTTTTCAGTGTTTACCATTGTTTCTTAGCTATGTGGACTTATATTAATAGGATATATGTCTCTAATTCTCATATTGGCGAATTCTTCCAATTCTCCTCTCACAATATTCACCCTCACTGAACTGAGTCATCTGAAAATGTGCATATCTGTGATGTCAGAGATTTCTCAGCTGCATAATAATGTGGCAGTTGATGTGGCAGTTGGCACCAGGCCACACAGTGGTTGGAGCCCAGCCTCAAAACGGCTTAAGATCTTGAGGTAGAAAAATGCGGTTTTTAGTACTTGATTAGAAATACAAAACAATGCATTTTTTTGGAAAAAAACCTAGGTGTTCCATAGACTCACAGGAATTGTGTAAAAGTGCCCAAATAGTGAAAGAAATAGTAAAATAGTTCCCCTTTAACATTTTTTAAATAAACATTGTTTTTTTAAATGGCTAAAAGTGATTTTGTAATTTTGCAACCGTGGGTCTCACAGGGTACTTTTAACCCTGTGAGGCCCAAATAAAAAAGACATTAGCAACTTCAGAGGCCAGAGGGTGAGACCTATAAACACATGAAGGGTGCCGTGACTGAAAAAAAAGGTTGAGAAACGCTGGTATATGGTGTGGCTCTTTGTGGTACCACAGTAATTTTTTTGTGGCTCTTAGTCTCTGACTGGTTGGCCACCCCTGATCTAGACCAACGCAAATCAAAGCTTACTGACAGTAAAGATGATAGGCATCTTTACCCTTGGCGGTCAGTTACACTCCCACCAAATCCTGCTATGACGGATAAGCACAAAACAATTAATTTAGTCATACAGGATTTCCTTTTAGATTTCACATAGCATCAAAATAATACAATTCAAGCGTTTCTATACTAATTACTCTCGAGGAGGAGTACCAATTTCTGGATCGGTCGCTCGAAGACTGAAGGTCTGGTAGAGTGATCTTTTCGCTCCCCAGTCTGTATTTTTACTCGACGTACTAGACCGTCGCTCTCTTGAGTGGCTTCGACGACCCGACATAGTTGCCACTGGCTTCTTGGCAGGTTACTGTCCTTGAGGATGACTATGTCGTTCACCTTGAGGTTACGCCGTGGTACGTGCCACTTCTGGCGTGTAGAAATGTTCAGGAGGTATTCCTTCTTCCAGCGGCTCCAGAATTGTTCGATTAGGTACTGGACTCTGCGCCATCTCTTGGTTGCATACATGTCCTCTTTAACAAATCTCCCAGGGGGTGGAAGAGCTATTTTAGACTTCATCATGACGAGATGGTTTGGTGTTAAGGGTTCTAGCGCCATAGGATCGTTGATACCATCTACTGTCAGTGGTCGGCTGTTTACAATAGCTGTAGCTTCATAGAAGAGTGTTCTAAGGGAGGCGTCATCAAGTCTGCCTAGACACAGAGCGATAGTGGCGTTCAGCACATTTCTTACTGTCCTGATTTGACGTTCCCAGACACCACCTGCATGGCTGGCGGATGGAGCGTTGAAGACAAATTCACACTGTTTCTCTGCTAGAAAGATCTCCAGTAAACTGGCGTCACATTGTTTGAGTGCTTCTTTAAACTGGTTTTTAGCTCCCACGAAGTTAGTACCGTGGTCGCAATGAAGTTGCCGAACAGCTCCTCTGAGGCTGATGAAGCATCTCAAGGCGTTAATGAATGAGTCTGTTGATAAGTCTTCAAGCATCTCGATGTGGACAGCTCGTGAAGCTAGGCAAGTTAGTATCAGGCCATACCTTTTGTACTCCTTTCGAGCCTTTTTAATCAGGAAGGGGCCGAAGCAGTCCATGCCACTGTATGAGAAAGGCGGTGAGTCTTCCACACGCTCTTTAGGGAGTTCAGCCATTTGCTGCTCTTCAGTAGGTCGTCGGAGTTTCCTGCATCGTACACAGTTGTGAATCAGCTTGGCTACTAATTTGCTCCCACCAATGACCCAGAATCCATTTGCTCTCAGTTACATTTGGGTTTGACTTCGGCCTTGGTGACAAACTTGAGCGTGGTGATGAGCCGTAATTAGCTTGGTGATAGGGCTGTCTTTTGGCAAAATGATGGGATGTTTAATTTCTTGACTGAGGGATGAGCGTCTCAATCTTCCACCCACACAGAGAAGTTCTCGATGCAGAATTGGATCAAGGGAATGAAGAGCACTTGAACTTGGAAGAGCATCTCCTTCCTGGCATCTCTTAATTTCCTGAGAGAAGGCTTGCTGCTGGACAAGCTTGATCACTATTTTGGCAGCTCTTTCTCGTTCTTCGACTGTCACCAGTTCGGTGTTGTGTACTTTTCCCGATCCCAGCCTCTTGATTCTTGCGACTACTTTCAGGATCTTTGACCATGAAGAGATCTGATTTAGGCGAATTAGAATGTCTGTACAACTGTTAACTTTGGTTGTGAAAGCTTGGACAGCCTTAACCTCAGGATCGCCTACGAGTAGGTCTGCGAAGGGATTCAGTTTGGGATGTACTTCTTGCTCCCAGAGAAATGTAGGACCTGACATCCAGTTTGTTGAAGGAATGTGAGATGCCTGAAGGCCTCTGGAGGCATGATCTGCCGGGTTCTCTGCTGTTTCGATATAGTGCCATTTACTTGGGTCAGTGTTTTCTCTTATCAGTTGGACTCTGTTCGCGACGAACACATGGAACCTTCTTGCCTCATTATTGATGTAGCCCAGAACTACTTGTGAATCTGTCCAGAAGAATTCTTCATCGATCTTCATCTGCAGTTCTCTTTTCAGCAACACACTTAATTTGGTTGCGACCACTGCCGCTGAGAGCTCTAGTCATGGGATGCTTGAGACCTTTGTGGGGGCTACTCTTGCTTTGGCCATCACAAGACTGGAGTGTACTGTATTTTTGTAATTTTTGTACCTGAGGTAGGAACAAGCGCCATACCCCATGCTGCTGGCATCGGCAAAGTGATGCAGTTCCGTCTTGATGATGTTGCCGAAGTCATGTGGGTGGTAGCATCTAGGGATCGTGAATTCCTTTAAGTTATATAGCCCGATCTTCCATTCCTCCCACCGTGGCTTTAAGTCATCTGGCAGTGGATCGTCCCATCTTATGCCTCTGCGGCATAGTTCTTGGAGTATGCGTTTTCCGCTTAGGGTGAATGGGGCAACAAACCCGAGTGGGTCATAAAGAGAGGCGACGATGGAGAGGATTCCTCGACGGGTTGAAGGCTGGTCTTTCATGTTGACATTGAAGCTGAAGGTGTCGTTGTCTATAGACCACTGAAGGCCAAGTGCATGCTCAGTTGGGGTCGCTTCCAGCTTAAGTTCGAGAGGGTCAGTGATTGTTGCTCTTTCTGAGGGTTTCACACAGTCGAGGACGTCTTTGTGGTTAGAGTTGAATTTGTGGAGGCGTAGGCCTCCTTGTTTGCACAATTGTTGTGCCTCGATGATCAGTTTCTTGGCCTCTTCGACTGATGAAACGCTGGCTAACCCATCATCAACGTAGAAGTTCTTCTCAATGAAGGCTGAGGCTGCTGGGTAGTCTTCTCTATGTTGGTGTGCCATGTACCTTAGGCCAAAATTGGCACATCCAGAAGACGATGCAGCTCCAAAGAGGTGAACTGCCATCCTGTATTCCTGTGGTTCCGTTTCCAAATCACCTTCCCTCCACCACATGAACTTGAGGTATTTTCGAGAGTCAGGGTGGACGAAGAACTGGTGGAACATTCTTTCCACGTCGCAGATTATGGCCACGTCTTCCTTTCTGAAGCGGCATAGAACTCCTATTAGGGAGTTGATTAAGTCGGGACCGGTCAATAGACAGTCATTTAGGGAAACTGCACAGAATTTAGCTGAGCAGTCAAACACGACCCGTAGCCTGCCAGGCTTTTGAGGGTGGTAAATGCCGTGATGAGGAAGGTACCAAGCGGTCTCTCCATATGAAGTGGTATGGTCAAGTTCTGCGTCACCTTTCTCGATGATGTCTTTCATGAAAGCCTTATAGCGTTCGTGATACTCTTTATCCGTCTTTAGCTTCTTCTTTAGAGACTGGAGGCGGACTGTAGCTAGTCTCTTGTTGTTTGGTAGGGATGGTGGGCTGCTACCCTTGAAAGGTAGAGGCATCTCGTAGTGCCCATCTTCTTTCTGTCTGATGTTCTCGCTGAGGAATTGTATGAAGTGAACATCTTCTTGAGACACGTACTTGTCCTCGTAGTTCCTTTCAGAGAAGTCCGACTCAAGTACTTTAAGGACATCTGTCGTAGACGGGGCTGGTATTTCTTTTACTGACACTCTATGTACAAAGCTCTGGCTCCCTTGTCTGTCCAGATGAGGGTTAGATGAGCCTATTATGCTCCAGCCAAGCTCTGTCCTCTGTGCAAAAGGTTCGTTTTCACAGCCTGTGATGACTTCGAGTGGAGCTAGCGCTGAGGGACAATCACATCCTATTAACATACCCACTTCACAGTCTAGAAGTGATGGTAACTTGTTTACGAGATGCTTGAGGTGAGGCCACTGTAGCGCTGTTTTACCAGTAGGAATGTAGGATTTGTCTACTGGGATGAAGCTACGAGTGTAGGCTTGTGGCACTCTGATGTTGTTTGCAGAATGGAGTCCTCTGATTTGTAGGCCGCTGACACTCTTGCTGGTTATAACTGTATTTACAGCAGTCATTGTACTGAGTCTCAGCTTCACAGGTTGACTTTCCACACTTAACTCCTTAAGCAGGTCCTCTAAGATAAACGTTGTATCACTCTGTGTGTCGAGTAGTGCGTAAGTGAGCACCGTTATCTGTGGCTCTTGAACTGAAGACACAAGGACTGGGACAATGCTTGAGGTCGCAGAAGCACATCGGGTTGTAGTGTGAGACACGACTCTGCAGACTTCTTGGCTCCGGTAGTTTGCAGTAGATGTGCCACTCTGGGTTGTCTCTGGTGCTTGTGACCTCTCTTCGTGCAGACACATTGGATGACGACGGTTGCAGGTGTTGCAGGTATGTCGCTGTTTACAGTCCTTGCTGGAGTGTCCCTTCCTCAGACATCCAAAGCAGAGGTGATTTTGGTAGATGTACGTTCTCTTATCCTCTATAGACCTTGATGCGAAGTTAGTGCATGTAGCAATGCCATGATTCTCATTCTTGCAGATTGGGCAAGGTGGTCTGGCTCTATAGGGTGAATACTGTGTCTCCACGATGTTGCTCTTTATGTGAGTGCTTGTATTCAACGCTCTGGCTCTCTTGGAAAACCTCTCGTCTGAGGCTCTGGAGTTCAACAGTAGTGGGGTAGCGATGGGGTTACAAGCTATTCGTGCCTCTTTGTTCAGAAACTTTGAAAAGTGTGCAAGACTTGGATAGCTTCCAGATTTATCTAGCTCTTCTACGATGATCCTGCTCCATCTTCGCACAATCCACTCAGGTAGTTTCTTGAGCAGTTTGTGGTTCTCTTCACAGTCGTTCAAGATGTCCAGCCCTCGGACATGTGGAATTGCCTCTGTGCATCCCTGTAGGAAGTCTGCAAACTCTCGGAGCGCCAGAGGATCGTTTGTGTTTATCTTAGGCCATCTCATTAGCTTGTCTCTGAACGCCCTTTGTATAATGAAGGGGTTTCCATACCTCTCTTCCAACACTCTCCAGGCACCTTTATATGCTTCTTCGGAGTCTCTGTAAAAGAATCCTTCCACAGACTTACGAGCTTCTCCAGTAAGGTACATTTTCAGATAAAACATCTTATCACTTGTTGGGAGAGGCTTTCGGTGTATCAGGGTCATGAAGGTCATTTTCCAATCAACAAATTTCATAGGGTCACCGTTGAATATTGTTGGTTCTGGTGTAGGTAGGCGATTCATGCTTAATGCACTTGTGATTGCTTCGGCTAGACTGAAGGCCTCTTGGTTTGCCGTCGCGCTGGGAGATGCTTGACGTTGGAATGCTGTAGGATGTAGCGGAGCACTATATTCAGGATTTTGGTGAGCAGTATTTATTTCATGGTCAGTGACTTCTTCTTCTTCGTTGTCTAGATCACTTCCCGAACTGTAGGCCCTCACTCGGGCTGCTGCTACCTGGACTTCCTTCTCTGCTTGTAGCTGCTGTAACTTCATCCTCTCCTCCTCCAGCTTACGTCGACTCTGCACCTTCATCTTCTCCATTTCCATCAGCATGGCTGCCTCTTCCCCCTCTAGTTGGAGGAGACTGGTTTGCTGAGCCTGGATCACTTGAATGGCCTTTACCTCTTCTACTTTAGCCGCGAGTTCAGCTTCCCTCCGCGTGTTTGATGCCTTGGAACGTTGAGAGTGAATTGTTTCAGTATTTGTGTGACCATATACAGATCTGTACTCTTCTTTGTTCAGAGCTATTCTCACCCTCTCCTTCTCAAGTCTTTCATTAAAATCTTCCTCTTTTGTTTCCAGCTGCTTACACACAAGCTCTTGGGTGTCTGTCGTCAGCTGAATACAGGCGTCCATTTTATTTGCGATCTCAGGAGTCGTGGCATGGTTACGTAAAATGGACTCATATAAACTTCTTACTAATCACAACTTGCTTGAATGTCTTGTTTTAGTCTTTCAAGTTCTTCTGCTGGACAGAAGGTTCTTAGCTTCCCTCTTGCTTCCTTGGCTATCTTCTTCCACTTCTGATAAGCTTTGTTAAAAGCTTTCTCATTCCTCTTATCCTCCACTTCACGATTTTCTTTTCCTTTCTCGGTTAGAGTTCTTTGGCGAGCACCTGTTCTGTTCTGTTCCAACTCCAAGAGGTTGCCAGCATCGTCTTCTTGGGCCGACATTGTGCTTGATCACACACACTCAAAATATCAAATAAATAGATGGTATTTAAGAGTTCCACTTGCTGGGATGGATATCAGACAGCATAATATTCATTAAATATACAGGAGTTGCCACACGTCCGTGGTATTGCTGGGATGGATACCAGACAGCATAGGGTTAATTAGATATACAGGAGTTGCCACACGTCCATGGTTTTGCTGGGATGGATACCAGACAGCATAGGGTTAATTAGATATACAGGAGTTGCCACACGTCCGTGGTTTTGCTGGGATGGATACCAGACAGCATAGGGTTAACTCAGTAGGTTCATTCTTCCTTCTCTTCATACATGTATTTTCTTTAGTGTAGGGTCCTCAACATACATGTATTCTCTTCGGAGTATGGTCTTCATTGTACATGTATTTTCTTCAGAGTATGGTCTTCATTGTACATGCATTTTCTTCAGAGTGAGGTCTTCAACATACATGCATTTTCTTTGGAGTATGGTCTTCATTGTACATTTATCCACTTCAGAATAAAGTCTTCATAATACATCCATCCTCTTCAGAACATCTATCCTATTCAGAGTAAGGTCTACTTCACATTTATCCACTTCAGAATGAGGTTTCATAATACATTTATCCTCTTCAGAGTATGGGTTTTACTCACTGTTGATCCTCTTCAGAGTCGGGTAAGCTTTCACTCACCACTGGTCGGTAAGTTTTCACTGTAACTTCCCCCCGGCTTGGTGTTGAAATAAAGATGCGGTTATGTTTCGTACAGATGCTTTTATTTATTTTCTCTTTTGCATTTCAGCTTAGCAGTACTGTAGCTTTTCTTTGGTAGTTTGTCGTTTGTACAGGTAGTGACGGTTGCCTCATTTGCTCCGTTTGCACCCCGTTTGCACCGTGAAAACTGCATAGGACAGTCAAACACAAACATACAATTAGTTACATAGTTCATAGTTCAATATTGTTCATATGTTGTTCATTATTATACCAACGTGTTCAAACAAACAATTGCATTCAAAGATATTTAAAGGTGAACTCGTCTTCCATAACAAAGGCACTCAGGGAAAAACAATGATAAATAATAACGTTACTTGTCCGGCAGCAGGTGCCTTTGATTAGAAGCTACTCCGTGAGTGCACCACTTTACATGTTTATAAATGTTTGGCAGTTACACATAATATATATATATAGACCTCTTCAACAACAGTAATAATAATAATACATTTGAGTGTTCGACATACCTTATTCCGCTTTACCAAGGGGAGTTATTTAACTGGAGTAAGGTTCTTCTATCATACATAATTCGCTGCCTGCTCCGTCGTTATCTCTGAGTTACTTCCGCCTTGGTCACACAGGAAGCTGTGACCTTTATACTATAGGAAAGACGAGCTCTGCCCCCATGTGGACACGAAATGAAAATGCACAAGTGGCTCCGAAATATTCTTTTCTTAAATAGATAAATAGAGAGCTCAGTATTCTGAGCCAATACAGAGAAGTTGATCATCTAGACCAACGCAAATCAAAGCTTACTGACAGTAAAGATGATAGGCATCTTTACCCTTGGCGGTCAGTTACACTCTCTCTCTCTCTCTCTCTCTCTCTCTCTCTCTCTCTCTCTCTCTCTCTCTCTCTCTCTCTCTCTCTCTCTCTCTCTCTCTCTCTCTCTCTCTCTCTCTCTCTCTCTCTCTCTGTCTGGACCACAGACTCATCTCTCTCTCTCTGGACCACAGACTCTCTCTGTCTGGATCATCACAGACTCTCTCTCTCTCTCTCTCTGAGCATTGCATTGCTTATAGTTGTCAATTGTGTCGGTCAGTTCATTGCAATTTTTCCTTCAGTCACATTTAGTTTTATCCTGCACCTGGCCTAAAACAGGTTGGATGTGCACACAGCTGCTCTACTGTGTTTGTAGCAGAGCAACCATACCTGAAGCCTTGTAAATATAACCAATGCGTTGTGTACTTTTTTAATTGAACGACAGACACTTGCTCCACAGTCTTGGGTGATTTATTCTGGTAACACACAAAAGATCCTGGTCAGACAGGTTATGTGGTCGGCTCATCAGACACCTCGAACACCGCTCACATGGGCTGCTTCCTCATGTAATGGTTAATATAATAACATGAAATAAACAATGTACAATCAAATGACAATATTTAGTATCTGGTAATGGTAACACACAAAAGATCCTGGTCAGACAGGTTATGTGGTCGGCTCATCAGACACCTCGAACACCGCTCACTACAGGAGAATTAGGAATAATTAGCCTACTAGCATGTGGGCTAGTTATATACATTTTCGACACCATCTCACTTAATTATTATTTTAACACATTTACCATACGGTCGCTACCTTCTACAATGTATTGTCAACATGCCTACATTAATACTTCCAACTAGTAGTGAGAGTTAAACATTTAGGAATGTTATGTTCATTCTGGGGGTACTGTCTGTGAACCTACCATGGGCTGCTTCCTCATGTAATGCTGCCACGCTAACGTGAACACTTGGGTTGAAGCCCACAAGGAAACGCCCAACAACCAATAAGAATCCCTAGAACAATTAAGTGCCATGCTATTGGGTCTTAGTTACCTTGACAAGTGGAATCACAATAAACTTTGTTACATTCCCCTCTGCTGAATTCCACTTGCCCACACACTCCCAACAGAAAAGGAAAGAAAACAAAAAAAAGTATTCAAACCAGGCACAAAACACTACAGCATAATACAAATAACATTCAAAGAAAATCACATCTTATATAATTTTTTTTTTAATTCTAAGTCTAATTTGAGGATGCAGACCCTGCAATAAAACAGTCACACGTAGTCCAGTCAAAAGACTATTCTTCACAAGAATTAGAAAAGCAATTGGTCGGCCAAACCCCTTACTCCTCATAGGCGAAACATGCCTGTTACATGTTAAACTAAACCCAAAACGTCCAGAGACCGGATCCCTCCCCAGAACCCAGCCTCCCATCAACACCATGTGAGACTCCCTCACAAAAGGCACGGTCAAAAAAAATCTCATCTCTTTCCTCTGACTAGAATAAAGATGATAACAAATAAAACAGAAATACCCTGAACCCCAACTAAGTGAAAAATTCAAACTATCTCATATCTATGATCCATCATCTCAATTAACCGTGACACAGGCTTAAAGAACCTGCCTGCTCTCAACCTAACATGACTCAATGACCTTCCAACTACAACTGAAATGGCAGTATCGTGTTGTGTGGTGATAGGTGCATCTTTGACATTCATGTCAGACATGGAAGTACATGCGCGGTCAGTATGAGACCTGTTATCATCAGACAGTCCATCATTCACATGTGCACTCTCAGGCTCAATTGAATCTTGAGGTACCAGTGCCCCAAGGATATTGCCAAGTAGAGCAGGGTAGTCAGACTGTGATGATCCCAGAGCCGGATCAAGTAGAGCAGGGTAGTCAGGCTGTGATGATCCCTGAGCTGGATCAAGTAGAGCAGGGTAGTCAGGCTGTGATGATCCCAGAGCTGGATCAAGTAGAGCAGGGTAGTCAGGCTGTGATGACCCCAAAGCTGGATCAACACTTGGAGGGTCCTGGGCACCATCATCCTTCTGGCCCATGACACTAGTCCCCTCTGCAGGCAATTCTGACACCCAGACACTGGTTCTGTACTCAGCAGAAACCGATGAAGCTCCAACCTCATCTTCATGGTTACGCCGCTCACTGAGATCTTCAGACTCAGACATGTCAGACATATCCATCTCCTCCTCAGAAGCAGCATCAGAGATTGGGAGGAAGTTGACTGGTGTTATCAGATTCCTATGCACTGTTTTCACTTGGCCAGTGGAGCCATGCTGAATCTTGAAAGTGTGACTGTCAACATTCATCCCAACAACATGGTAGATGGTGTTCTCCCACCGATCAGCAAGCTTTCGTTTACCACGCTCTCCCTTGTTGGCCAACAATACCCGGTCACCAACTTCGACAGGTGCTCCCCGAACTTTTCGGTTGTATATGTCACCATGCCTCCTCAACTGCTTGACCGCCGTGGCTTGTGCTATTCCCATAGCTTCCTTCAGATCCTTCCGCAAGAGCTGGATGTACTTATCATAGTTCACAACCTCAGGGTTGTCCAGAACCGTACTGAAGACCATGTCAACAGCCAGTCTCGGTATTCTGCCAAACATTAGCAAGAATGGTGCATATCCGGTGGTCTCATGGATAGTGCAATTGTAGGCGAATGTGAGAGACTTGAGTGCCTGCGGCCATCTGTGCTTTGCCTTTGGAGGCAGAGCCCTTATAATGTTTCCCAGAGTCCTATTCATCCTCTCACATGATCCATTGCCCATTGGATGATAAGGTGTGGTGTGGGACTTTTGAACACCAGCAACATTCAAGAGCTCAGCGATCAAAGCACTCTCAAAATTGGCTCCCCTATCGGAGTGAATGCGTCTCGGAAAGCCATACACGCAGAAATAGTTATGCCACAACTGATGAGCCACAACCTTAGCAGTTTGATTTGGGCACAAAAAGGCGTGTGCCATCTTGGTGAAGTGGTCTGTAGTGACAAGCACATCCAAGGACTTGTTTGCAGAATCCTCAGCACACCAGAAGTCTATGCTCACAAGTTCAAGGGGCTCAGTCGTTATGATGTTCTCCAATGGTGCTCTGGCTTCAGGCTCAGGAGTCTTGCTCATCACGCATCGCCGACAGCACCTCACATACTCCCTCACATCTTTCTCCAGGCCTTGCCAGTAAAACCGCTGTCTGGTAAGGTACAAAGTCCGATGTTGGCCCTGGTGACCAGCCTCGTCATGGACACCTTTCAACACCATGGCTTGCAGCGAAGCGGGGACCACATACAGATACATCTTCTTCTTTGTAACTGTGTTCCTTGACAGGTGATACAGCACACCCCTCCTCATTGTTAGCTTATCCCAGCCCCTCAGTGACCGAAGGACATCAACAGACTCCTGAGCACGCTCTCTTCTTGAAGGTCTTCGTCCTCTCTCAACAAAGGAAATCACTTTGTTTAACACATGGTCATCTTTTTGCTTATTCATGAGTTGATCATGTGACAGCACCTCTCCACCCGTCTCTTCTGATGGCATAACTATCTGAGGAAGCTGTGGCAGCAGCAGCGCATGGGGCCCCATATCACTGTTTTGCAGCTTGTGTGACTCAAAAACAGCTGCTACTTCCTGTCTCGAAAGGGCACCAGGTTGGGAAACAGTCACACACTGGCATGCCACTGCAGGCTCAACATCGGAGGTCACGTCGAATGGATGATTAGACCAACGGAACACATCCTGAACCTGTTCTGTGCGCAGAGCATCAGCTTCACCCAGCAATGCCTTGTACGCAACCCTCGTCAGACGATGGAGTGCACTAGGCCGGATGAAAGGCTCTCTGCTCAGGGCATCTGCAACAATATTTTTGGGACCAGGGATGTATTTGATGTCAAACTGGTATGGGGCTAGCTTAGCAACCCATCTCTGTTCACACGCATCCAGTTTTGCCTTGGACAAGATGTACGTTAACAGGTTGTTGTCAGTCCATACTGTGAACTGGTGTCCCCTCAACCAATGGTGGAACTTGCCACAGACTGCCCATTTCATAGCAAAAAATTCTCTAGTCTATGCGCAGGATACTTCAACTGTGCATAGGTGAGCGACTTGCTTGCGAAAGCAATTGGTCTTGCTGTTGTCCCACCCGCAGGCACCTGTGACAAAACTGCACCAAGGCCATTACTGGAGGCATCCACTGAGAGCAGGAAAGATTCACTGAAATCGGGATGGGCCAAAACGACCCGGTCCAGTAAGGCCTGCTTCAGCTGATGGAAAGCATCCCGGCACTCATCTGTCCAATCTGCCGCAGTCATTGTCCGTCGAGGAGGCTGGCGTTTCTTCCCTTTCCAACGAGGAGCCTTGTTCCCAGTCGTAAGTCCAAACAGTGGTTTGGCTATGGCGGAACAGCCCTCAATGAATTGCTGGTAGTATACCACCATTCCCAGAAATGACCGGATCTTCCGCTGTGATGGAATCTCTGTACCTTCTTCCATGAGGTCAGCTTCTGTCAGCGCAGTGATGGCTTTTACCTTGTCAGAATCCGTAGCGATGCCATCAGAACTAACGACATGTCCCAGGAACCTCACAGAGCTCTGCAAGAAATGACATTTCTTCGGAGCCAATTTAAGGTTGTGAGCCTTAAGTCGTTCGAAGACCATTTCCAGGCGCTCCAAGGCCAGGTCTTCTGTAGGCGCGAACACCAGGACATCGTCCAGATAGCACAGTAGACTGAGGAAGTTCTGATCCCCAAAGATGTTAAGCATCATCCGCATGAAGGTGGCAGGGCTGTTGCACAGACCCTGTGGCATGCGGTTGTATTCGTATAGTCCGAATGGCGATGTAAAGGCTGTATACTTCCGGTCATCCTCGTGCATTTCAACATTGTAGTAGCCGGAGGTGAGGTCCATGGTTGAGAAGTAGGCGTTGCCACCCAATGCTGCTAGAGCATCAGCCTGGTGTGGAAGAGGATGGGCGTCCTTGATGGTGCGTGCATTAATCCATCGGAAGTCATTACAGAGTCTCAGGTCTCCCGACTTCTTCCAAACAATGACCAAAGGTGAAGCAAACTCACTATTTGACTTCCTTATGATCTCTTGTTCTTCCATCTCACTCAACACCAGCCTGAGCTTCTCATACTGATTAGGTGGAACTCGTCTGTATGGCAAGCGAAAGGGTTTCTCATCACTGAGTCGAATCCGGTGAAGACAGCCTGTAGCCCTTCCACAGTCTAACTTATGCCTGGAAAATATAGACTGGTACTGAGCTATCAGATGCACAAGTTTTTCTTTACCCGAAGAGGACACATCACAGGAATCAAGATCTATGTCAGGCAACCCTAAACCACGTAAGACTGAACCAGGACTGCCATCACATCCACCAGGTTCCTCTTCTCGGTCACATCTGTCCGATAAGGTGGATGTATCATCAGTCAGACTCGATTCATCACGGTGGTTATCATCTGCCCTCTGCACCTGTTGCTGCAAAAGGGGTGGTGAATCGTCATCCACCTCAGAGCAGTCAAAATCCTCCAAGGCCATGCATGGATAAACGTCAGCAAGCTTGGCATTTCGTCTGAGGGTCACTGATCTACCAGAGGGATTTATCACCTTCATTGGCAGCCATCCATCATTCCTCAGCAGGGCCACTGTCTTCCCAATCAGGACTGATCCCGGTCTTGACTTCACACAGCTGGGCTCCAGAATGACAGCACTACCAGCTGAGATGTTGTTCACACTCTGTAAGCTGCCCCATACCAAATGTTCACTGAAGGGCTCTAGAGTCACGGCTCTTTTTATTTTCACGGTCCCCACTTTGTCAGGGATGTCATTTCCTGTCCACATCTCCACATTGGCCATCAAACTCAATAACTTGTGGTGTTCCGCTTCACCGTGTTCAGATGTGGGCCCCTTGTTCAACAAGTCCCCTGATATCTTTAGCTGACGAATCAAGTACTTTAGGAGGTTACTGCCAGCGATGAGGTCATCTCCCTGATTTTCAACCACGAATGTTGGGACAGTCACACGACAGCCAAACACCTCCATCTCCAGCTCACACACTCCTAACTAAGGGTGTAGTCTTTGATCCACCGCATCCCACAAGAATCGCGTCTGTTGGGCTCAATGCATGGCTTTTCAACTCTCATTCCTGTAAGAATTGTGGCAAAATCTTTGCACTCAACGAACAAGCCATCGACCCACTGTCGAGCATGGTCCTCACCTCAACTTTGCCGCCAAGCAATACTTTTGCATGAAACAGATCGTCATAAGGGGAAAGCTTCTGTGTATTCTGCATTACAACTTCAGTCACTGTTCTCATTTCACTACACACACTCTTGTAAATGGACTCTAAATCATCATCTCTCATTACTGGGGTATCGATAGAAGGCCCAACACCCACCCCCCCCAAATGCTGGCCCTCTAGTTTCCCTGTTGCCAAGAGGTGGGTTCTGAAGACACCACACCAGATGGTTGCAAAGCTGTAGACTTGGGGCATTCCGCACGGGCATGGCCAGATGCATAGCAGAGAAAGCAGAGGCGATTGGCCATACAATGGGAAGTTGTGGTATGCCCAACATCCCTGCACACCTCACAGGCCACCGGGGGCCTGCCTCGGTTATTTTGGCCTCTTGGATACTGACGGTCTGTCCTACCCTGAAACTGGCGCTGCTGAGGCCTTTGCTCAAGAACACGCTCCAGCATACCGATGATACGATCCAATTGGTCCGTGGGCCCCTGGGAAGCCTGAGTTGTAGGCATTGGAGCAGGCTCAATAGTAGGCTTAGCAACAGGTGATGTGGGATGACCAGCTGCACCGACTTCCTGTCGCAGCGTAGTGATGGCAGGGGTTACCTTTGGCCAGGAGGATTGTCTCGGATTCCTTCTGTGTTCAACCAGCCTCTCATGGACATCCGCAGTTGTCCACTGTGGTAAAGGCTTGCACTTGAATATGAGACAGTTCAGGGTCAGGGCAATGTCTAATAAACATGGCTGTGAGCTCACGAGATGGATCATCAATTGTCTTACTCTGTCTTTTTAGACAGTCCTCGGTCACGTCCATAGCCCTGTTTAGTCTGAGCCAATAATCAAAAGGTTGCTCACCAGAGAATGGGATGGTGGAATAAAAGTCAGCTAACGGCATGGTGGAGAAAGCAGTGTCACTAAAGTGCTGTTTTAGCATATCAAAATAGGACCTGGGCCACTAGACAGATCAAAAGCGGGGTTACTGCGTATGCTTACTCTCACCACCTCTCGTGCCCTCCCCATGAGCCTACTCATGACCTCCTCAGCCTGCTCTGCCACTGAGATCCCCCTTTTTCGCAAGTATATCCTGACTACTGACTCCCATTCATACACTGTGCATGTATCAGAGCCATCACCTCTAAAGCACACTGGCTCCCTAATCTCAGACTTCACCACCATGTTTACCAGGGAAGGGACCGTCCCGCCTGAGTTGAATGTGCTTGCTGCAACATTGTACCCCATCCCACTGCTCCCCTTTGACTCTAGGCATGCGTCAATACTCTCCCCTATGGAGATCCCAATCTGCTTCGCTATGCCTGCTACCATCTCCACTGAAGGATCTCCAATATTTGTGTCAGGTACTTCCGATTTAACTGCACTCAGTTGTGGCGGACCAGAGTAACTGTCATTGGCATCTGATAACTCTCCAAGATTAGGCATAGGTGTAGATGTGAGAGGTGAATGCTGAAAACTGGTGCTAGGCCTCCCAACTAATGGAATCTGAGTGTACCTCATTGCCCCCCTCCCAACTCCAGAGTATTCACCACCCTCCATCTGCAGAAGTATCCAGTATACTATAAAAAAATTAAAATAAAAATCCTAATAATCAGACTTTACCAGTACTCTTGTAGTCAACCTATCTTGAACGACACCATTCTAGTATCAATGAAAGAAAATAAAAATTAAATCAGCAAGCTGATCACACTATCAGTAAAAGAAAACACAGAATGTTATGTAAAATCACCTATAATACCAAAAAGAGAACCTCTTATATTTTAGAAACCTGTGTGAAAGTGTATTAGGAATCACCAAAAACCACAGTAGGCTACAGATAACTAGATTAGTTGAATAAAAAAATTATCCTAAATCCCTGCTCCACTCAAATCAGAACACAATGTGTTTGTTCTGATAAATAGATCAACATTGCAACCTTGTGGCGTATGTGCAATACTGCGCTCTGCTACCTGAGGGAAAACTCTAACTCGTTTTCAATCTGATAAATGATCCGATGCTGCCACCTTGTGGCGAATGTGCAACACTGCACTTTTGTTTGACCAGCCTCCTGTTCATATAGCGCGAGTCACACGGACTCACTCTGCTGCAACACTGCGCTCGGACTGTTCATATAGCGCGAGTCAGGCGGACTCACTCAGCTGCAACACCAGTAGGAATCTTCTGGAACGTGGCGAATTCCTCGATGACGATTCCAGAAGCACGGTCGCGGCACCATTATAACCAATGCGTTGTGTACTTTTTTAATTGAACGACAGACACTTGCTCCACGGTCTTGGGTGATTTATTCTGGTAACACACAAAATATCCTGGTCAGACAGGTTATGTGGTCGGCTCATCAGACACCTCGAACACCGCTCACTACAGGAGAATTAGGAATAATTAGCCTACTAGCATGTGGGCTAGTTATATACATTTTCGACACCATCTCACTTAATTATTATTTTAACACATTTACCATACGGTCGCTACCTTCTACAATGTATTGTCAACATGCCTACATTAATACTTCCAACTAGTAGTGAGAGTTAAACATTTAGGAATGTTACGTTCATTCTGGGAGTACTGTCTGTGAACCTACCATGGGCTGCTTCCTCATGTAATGGTGCCACGCTAACGTGAACACTTACTTGGGTTGAAGCCCACAAGGAAACGCCCAACAACCAATAAGAATCCCTAGAACAATTAAGTGCCATGGGTCTTAGTTACCTTGACAAGTGGAATCACAATAAACTCTGTTACATAAACAAAGACATCAACACTAGAGTGTGTACTTCTATCTACACAGTACAGCCAAAGCATTCCCATTGCTAGGCAAAAACTCCACCTGTTTTCTACACTGCTTCTTCCCTTGCTGGATTTTCTGCATTACTGCCATTTGTACATGTGTGTTGTGGAGAAATTTGTACAGTGTTACAAAGCGATAACACTGTATATTGACTGTAGAACGGGAGCTCTCTCTCGCTCTCTCTCTCTCTCTCTCTTGCTATATGTTGACTGTATCATGCCCAGCCTCGGGCAGCACTATTATTTAAGAATATGTTGACTGTATGAAAAAAAAAAATATTATTATTATTATTTTTTAACCTTTAGGGGGGGGGGGGGGGGGGGGGGGGGGGCTCGCATTTAAATCTCGCACAGGGCCTCGCATTTCTCCCAGGCGGCCCTGACGCTAGGCCAACAAGAGCAAAGCTAAGCATACCACTAACGAAGAGGATGGAAAACAAGAAAAGGGGCAAATGGCCGACATTCAATGGAAAAGCAGAGGACTTTGAGCTCTGGGAAGAGTGTGGTAAATTGTCTAAATAAAACATTAGATTTTCCCACTGTTCTGCATTTTGTGCTGGGCCAACTGCTGTAAGTTGTCAACAAGACAAGTCACTGGCTACTTTCACACTCCTCAGAGATGGTGAAGTCTCACACTGTAAGATTACACGTTAATGTTAGGACCAAAAGCTATTTTAGGAAATAGGTAATTAACTAATCATTACAATTGATAAACTAGAAAACAACAACTAAAATAAGATGTAAGTAGTATTGTTTATTATAATGCATCAAATAATCTAAGACCTAACTGCATTTACAGTTGAAATCTCCCAAAAGTATAAGAGGTTAGTAGGTCACAAAACAGACACTGGAGACCACACTGTATTTACATAAGACAGGATACTGGTCATTCTGGCTGGCAAGATTTAACATTAGAACAAATGGCTGTGTTGACCAAGCGGAACTCTGAATAGACCTGTCGGCAGACGCCCATTTATTGTGATTGAATAGACAAAGTATATTTAAAGCTAAATGAAGTAAACTGCTATTTGTTACATCTACAACGGGGAGACCAGCCCTTGAATATTCAAATCAGTCCCTATTTGGTTATGTTTTTAGAATGGAGACCCAAAATGGTGGGAGGCCTTTCTCAAAATGGCCGCTGGCTAGAACTCAATTGGTTAAGAGCAAATCACGCCTCCTAACTCATGCGTCATCTGACAAGGAGCCTGGAGGTGTGGTTTAGGGTTTTTAACAGGAAGCCAAGCCGGAGACCTGCACACACACACACAGAAACTACAACCGACGAAGAAGAGGTCACCACGGCAACCCGGCAAAACAGAGCATCCTGAGTTCAAGCAGAGACCCACGGAGAAATGCAGATTTAGAATAGAAATAATTCAAAGTTGTTTTGATCACTTTTATGGAATTACCAGGTCGTATCTTGTCATAGTGAACGACTCTGGAACCAATCCTTAGTTTAGTATTTAATAAAACGCCTATATTCTGATTTGAGCTCTGCTTCCATCTGCCAATTCCTTCATTCAACTGCCGTCTTCTACTGGGTGATTATACAGAGTGTCTGAGCCATTGAAAACAGCGCAGAGTAAATCTACTAGAATATCAGAATACATCACGGCAATCTTCAAAGTCTTGTTACCATAAGAGCGCATTCTATGCTGCATGCACGGAGCGGGACTGAAGGAGACTATCCTGGCAGCCCCCACGGGAGAACTGACGGCGGAAGAGCAAGCCCTGGACGACCAACGCAACGCAAATGCGTACTGTGAGTTGGCGCCGCTGCTCGACGACACCAGCTTGGGGCTGATATTCCGCGACACTAAAGACAGAGGCAGAGAAAGCCTGGAGGTATTGAGAGAGCATTACATAGGGCGAGGAAGACCCAGAGTCGTGGCTCTCTCCATAGCACTAACGGGCCTGAGAAAGGGACCCACCGAGACGGTGACCGAATACGTCAACAGAGCGGAACAGATCACGACGCCATTGAGGAGTGCCGGAGAAGCACCAAGCGATGGGCTAATGATGGCGATGATGATGAGAGGACTACCGGAGCTGTACAAACCGTTAACACACACGTTGGTAACACACGGTTCAACGGACATGACGGTGGGACAGTTCAAGGCTAAGTTAAGGAACTTCGAGGCCTCAGAAGATGCCCACCCAGCCGCCGCGGAGGCGGGAGAGAGGGTGCTAAAGGCCTGAGCGACGCCAAGGGAGAGAACCAGGACCACGACGGAACTGGCGTGTTGGCGATGCGGAGATAAAGGCCATCGGAGAAGTGACTGCACAAAGACTGTCTGGTGTAGCTTCTGCAGATCCACAGGGCACACAGACAGAGCGTGCATGAAGAAACACGACCAGAGCGTGCGATATGCGCATGGGCAAGATGACGGCCATGGACGAGATGGTGGCCATGGACGGGATGGAGGCCATGGACAAAATGGCGGCTACAGACAAAATGGCGGCTACGGACGAGACGGCGGCCATGAACGAGACGGAGGCCACGGACAAAATGGCAGCTATGGACAAGAAGGCGGCTGTGGACAGGATGACGACAGCGGACACGATGGCGGCGACGATCGACGTGAGACGGATTGAGACAACGCCCGGAGAATAACGGGACAAGAAGACTACGCTTTCGGGGCGCGGACGGCGGGCACCGCCGGACCGGCCCAGCTGCAGCGGGCCCAGAGAAGGGGGCTGATCGTGGACACAGGTGCGTCGTCCCATATCATCAACGACAGGAGTCAGTTCAAGAACTTTGACGACACTTTCCACCCGGAGAGGCACAGCATGAAGCTGGCGGACGGGAGACGCACCTACGGATTGGCGCAAGAGAGGGGAGACGCACAGGTATGCCTCACGGACAGTAAGGGGCGCCGGCGTACGGTGACATTAAAGAACGCTCTCTACGTACCATCGTTCCCACAAGGACTATTCTCTGTAATAGCTGCTACTGCAAGCGGTGCCAAGGTATTCTTCGATAAAGATAAAAGTGTTCTTGTAGAACCTGACGGTACCCGGTTTGACATAAAGATGTACCAGAGAATATATTATCTGAAAACGGAGTGTAATGACAACTACCCGTGTAATGATAATAATGATATGTGTAGCGGGACGGCCAGTCACGATATTCAGACATGGCACGAGATTATGGGTCATTGTAATTATGAGGATTTACTGAAACTGCAAGTAGTGTCAGAGGGCATGCACATTGAAGGGGAAAAGCGTAGACCTGACAGAAATTGTGCAATGTGCAAAACGGGGAAGTTTACCCAACCGAGATACAGAAATCCCACAGACAGAGTAAGGGTACCACTAGCACTAGTTGACATGGACCTAGCAGGCCCAGTAAGCAACGAGTCCATAGGAGGTTTTAGATATTGTGGTAACATTGACTGTGTATTTCATAACTAATATGTGTGTATGATAGGAAATATATGCAAAGGCCTTGTGTGCCGTTTGGAACAAACTGAGTATCAGTTTTCAGTGTTAAATAAGGAATGATACTAGAGACAGTTGCATCTGATAACAGCAGGAACAGTCATTTCAACCCCCACACTAACAGATGTACTCAACTACTTAGAACAAAGGAACTAGAAATGTCACACCCAACTGATAGCAGAAAACAGAGACAGTCAACCAAACCCCCACTCGAGTAACTGGTTCAGCAAAGAACAGCTGCATGCAGACCAGAGACCAGATCCTGGGGCTGATATTATAAGACAGGAGAAAGGATCATTATAGATAGTACATGTTTTAAATTGGAATGAAAAAGCATGATAGTTGATTGGTTTAGATTGGATTGACACCTCTATAAAGAAACCAAGAAAAACATCTATATAGATAATTAGACTCACGAATCCTGGTATATTTATCATAGATGTTTTACAAAGGTGCCGGCTGGTAAATCCACATATCATGTTATTCTTTATCACAATTGGGTATTAAAATATAGACAACTCCACATTGGGTTAATGCTGCCTATATATGTAAATTCTTACATTAAAGGTACAAATTTAGAAAAGGTTTTAGTGTTAAACTGTTAACTCATCAAGAAGCCACAGACCCCCTGGACTGAGAAAACCAGCCCAAAGGAGGGGGCCATCGCCCCCCTCGGTTGCGGCAGGAGACCCACACGAGGAGGAAGACAGGACGCCCCCCAGAAGACAAACCTGATTGGACCAAACGTAATATTAGACTGTGCTATTATTGGCTGAGGCGAGAGTATAAAGATGAGAACGCATTGGGAAAGAGACAGGCCAGCCCCCCCTGGGGACTGCGTCCTCTCTCAACCGATCCCTGCTCCACCAGAGAATGCTGTTTGCCATTACATGTGAGTAAAATCATGGACCCCATTGTTGGTTAGAGTGATTCCTATCATAAGACCAGGTTTTACTCATGTGTAAATGCTCAGTATATTCTCTATTTCATTGATGTTAACATGACTATTGTTATATGTACAGAACTTGTTTGATGTGTAAACCTCAACAATCTTGTATGCAGCATGTTTTAATATGAAATCCCTGTATGTAAACAACCTTTTATTCACCTTTGAGCCCTTCGGCAATAAATCATTTGAGTTGAACTCTTGTCGTCTGACTGCACCATTTATTCTCTACTGGCTATTTTTGGGAGTCAGATGAGGACCATGTTTCTATCACTCTCCTTCTCTCCCTCTAGTTGGCAACCTCAATGCACTGTAATTAATCTAATGTATTGACTTAATATACGACAGAATGGTGCCGTGTTAGACCCGTCCTGCATTATTCCCTTATTTGAGAGCAAGCAGAGAAAAGACCGGGGTTGATAATATATTCAATAAGGTGTTACAGTTGCAGAGTTTTGCTGTCTGGAAGGGGAGAGCGAGAGTGTTGTGGGTTTGGTCGTGTGGCAGAGGGTTGGGGCCCAGGGTGGATGTGGTTTTTTGCGTGCAGGGGGGTGGGGCAGGGTGACGGTGGATGTGGTTAGGAAATAGGTGCGTTCGATTTAAGGGAGTCCAATATTGGTGTGGATGCTACAAGTGTGAATGGAGGAATAATCACACAAGTGGTATCAGGTTATGGTGACCGGAATGGTGAGTACGGTGCTATAATGGGAACACAAGTGTAATCAAATACGATTACACTTTTGTTTAATGGATGGGGAAAGCTGTTCTAACTGCTGCCGAGTCAAGGGTGGAAAGAGGACGGGCTTCGGGTTTAATATATTGTTTTTAGCAGGAAGGTACTTGTATTGTGACATTGTCCAGTTGTCAGTAGCTGGCCCTCGCTCTGGAAGTAAGCATGTTAAATGGGAAATGTGTCAAACGAGTGTGATGAATTGCAAACCTTCTGTTAAACGATGATTTAGCAAGGAGACAGCTATGGTGCTGAGGGCATACATATTGGATGAATCGGGCGCCCGCCAGGCTCAATGGAGTCGAGGGAAGTCTAACTTGTTAAGAGGAACCGTTTTAGAATGATGCGCGCAACATCGATATGGGCTATGTGCGTGTAAATATACATCATAACGATTTGACTCTGATTTGCGGTTTTGATCAGGTCAGGCGAAAGGGTACTCAGCAGGTGAATGCAATATGGACTTTCGGATTTGTAGTTTGTCTGGGAGCAACAAAGAATCTACAAATTAACGATATTGAGACAAGGAGAGCCGTCACGTTTTATGGCCGTGATCTTCCTGTATTCGCAAGTCACCGTATGAAATCCCTGCAAATTGGAGCGTTCACTCGCATGTTTTGGACCGCTGTTCCAGAAGCTGGTATTGGTGGTTAAAAATTACTTACAGCTGGCCAGCTAAAGAAAATGAAAAAAGATAAATGCCCTTATTATGGTTAGGAGTGTGATTGTATATTACAAGTGTGTTTGATGAGTGGATGTTGATTTGAAAGTTAGATTGGTATAGTACTGAGCGATCTGGATGAATGAGCGGATCTCGAACCCATGTAGGAACATCACATTATGCGCTGATCCCAGGAAGTGTGTTGGACCCTCACATCAGGAGCGGAAATGCTGGCTAGCTACTTAGCTGGTATGTGCGTTTATGGGGTAACGCTGTGATAAGAGCTTGTGCAATGTTATGGTTAGAAGCGGCGTGGTGGCGTTAGGTAGACGATACTGGTGTGTGAAGCGATTGTTGAATAATAACGTTGATTGAGAGTTATTTGCAAAAGTAGGACGCCTCTGACGTGATGTTGTGGGAGCTCGGGGCGAGAGAACCGCGGTGCACCTTTGGGTAAAAATGCAAGACTGGCTAGGCTCATTAGCATGCGGGTTGCTATTCTATGGATTTGCGGGCAGCGTGTGTGAGTGGCGGAGTTTTGGAAGTAATGATTAGGAGTGTTTAGAGTGTGCGGTGGACGTCGTTGCAATGTATTAGGACCAAACGGAGTAATTTTTTGGTAATAGTAGTACTTTGTCGCGGTATACATCGTTTGCTCTGGCGTTTACTCTGGTGCGCATGCGCGTGGGTACGGGAGCTATTCGGGAGTCGAGACGTTCATTCGCTCAGGGGACCATGGTGAGTGTTTATATTTTTGCTTTATGTTGTAACGGTAATCTGGGAGTGGTTCTGTTTGTTTGTTTGTGTTACTACAAGTGTTGTGTAACGGGGGGGAATGTGTACAGGTGTGTGGTTATAGTTTAGGGGAGAATAGTCAACATTTGGGGTCACGTTATGCAGGGAGGAGATATTAATCAGGGGTATAGGCCTACTGCAGGTAAGGACTATAGGTATATCAGTAGAGGATGATTTCGTTTAGCTTGTATCAAGTTAAACCCACAATTGAACTACTATGGGTAAATGTATAATTTAATAGTAGAAACAATATATATACATTAGGTTTGTTAAGAAAGCAGTGTTGTTTTACTCAAGTGTATGTCCTTGGAAAGCGCTCTACACTAAAATGACATGTTGCTTACAGGTTTAGTTGGGTTAGGAGGGTAGTGCAATATTGGGGAATGAATGGAAAGCCAAGTGTTTGTAGAGAAAAGTAGTGATCTGTGTGTGTTTGTTTGCTGTTGTTAGTCACAGAAAGGCAGGACAATGGTGACTGTGAGTGGGATCTATGAATAGCAAGTTACCTGAGCATGGGTCTGACCAGTGTCTGTTAGAGCGGGGTAATAAGTGGGACTTTAATACATTCCTGAGAGTTCTTTAAATGCATTATATTTAATTAATACATCTGCAGTAGAATCATTTGTCACATTTGTACATAGGATCATTCCCAAACCGGTTTACAACAATTGAGGCTTGGTGCACATTAACCACTTCTAGGAATTTGTGTTAAAGATAAGGCTGAAAACGAGTGGCCTTTGATAAAATGTTTATGTTTGTAAGTTAATTACTGGATTAATGTTGTGTTAAATTGTGATTTTGAAAAATGTTTGGTTAAGTGATGTTGTGTTTATGCTTGTTTAGATTGTTTAATCTTTAATACACTGTTGATTTACATAGGCTGATGTTACATTTAATGCTTGATACAGGCCTCTGACTAATACAGAATGATAATTTAGTGGTGGGGGCTTGTTTGATGTTTTGATAATAATTGGAGAAATCTGTTTACAATAATTGTGATGTTTAGATAAATGTGGGATTGTTTTCATTCCATAAGTTTCACTGTGTTTAAGGTAGTATTATTGTCTGTAGGTTTGACTGGAACAGGCAACTGTATGTTAATTCGGCTCTGGGGGAGGGTTAGATTTCCCCGGGGGCTGTAGAAATGTAAGGTTAATTCAACCCTGAGAGGCAGCTTGCCTCTGGGGGATGAAATGTGTAATTAACCCTTTTGATGGTTTACATGGGGGCCTATACAGGGTTTATGTCAAAGGGGAGTCAGTATGCTTAGGTCACAGAGTGCCATGGGGGATGGGGTCCATCTGTTGTTTTATAAATAGCAATTTAGGTAACCTGTTGTTTATGATTGCTGTTACAGCCAAAGGGGGCTAGAGGAGAAGATTACAGAGAGAGAGAGCAGTTGGGGAAAAGAGAACAATAGGGCTATTTACAACAGGGACATGAGACGTGATCAATGGCAGCACGCTGGCCATAGGGGGTGACAGGAAGATGAGACAGTTGGTGGCTAATTCAGGACACAGTTGGAGTGTGAGTGAGAAATTCGATAGGTAGTCCTCAGATGCGGTTATTACATTGAATGGCTGACTATTTGATTGAAGGAATAGCCTGAGATTATCGCGGTTCTAGCAGGCCGGGGTGACTTCGGGTTGAGAAGGGTTGCTAAGCTTTTCTTAGAAGTAGGGTAGGAGTGCAGAAAAGTGGTGAACTATATTAGCCTGAAGTTGAGAGCAGAAGAGGGAGGAACAACTAACAAATGTTTGTTAAGGATGTTGGTTGATTAACGAGTTGTATGAGAGATAGTTTGAAAGTATTTGTTTATGATGTGTGTAATATATGTTGAAGGACATGGTGTTTGCAGAGGAAAATGTTGAATGATCAGAATGAGTGAAGATGATTGAGTTGTTGTCTGTTTTTGTCTGTGTGTCTTTTGATTTCAGTGAGTGATTGAGGCTGTTGATAGCAGGTCGTAAATAAACAAAGCGTTAGGTGAAATACAGTCGACTGTGGCCAGGACACCGGCAGGTCGTAACACGATTCTGTTATCTGGTAAAAGCCTAACAAGAGCGTGCATATTTGCATACCAAGCAGCTGGGACTCAGGGTCTAAGGATCTTGGGTCAGGATCAAATACCAGCTGTGAGAACCAGCAGACCACATTTAGTATTTCAGAGGCTCTCTGCCCAAAGGACCGAGAACCGTTTCATTACAAGCCATATCTAGTTAAAATTAAACAATAACAACGTTAATGAATAGTAGGACTGTTGGCTTGTCTATCTGAATAAGAAGGATATCAAAACACTTGGTTTATACTACAAATAGAACTGGAATTATTATCGCTTATCATTTAGTATCATTTGTTAGAATGAAAGAATTGATTTTGTTTCTTATCTTTTAAAGGGGGTTGTAATTTTGATTTGATTTCTTTTAAATGTTTTAAAGTTAAAATCACTACCTGGAAACTTAATTTTGTGGTTTAAAGTGTTGGTTATTTTTTCTTTCTACTTTTTGATTTGTGTGGACGGAATGTGTTGTATGAAAGTGATGAAGGAGCCTGTGGGGAAGACTGTGCTGAATACGGAGGTCACAAGGACATGTTTGAATGGAGCAGTTTGTGTGATGATGAGAGCTGTGTGCATGTGATTTTGGAGTATGTTCTTTTTATTCCTTTTACTGTTTTCTCTGTGTGCATGGTTCATTGCACATTTGTGTGAATTTGTCAAATGGTTTCTCTTGCAAGTTGGTAAATGGATGTGTAATCAGAATGCAATTGTGCTTTGTCTCTTCACAGATCAGTGGGTGGGGGAATGCAAGACAGCCCAGGGGCAGGGCACATGATGAATACATTACATTAATATGCGGCACGGTAAAGTGAAACTTCAGTTTGTTTCCTGTTTCTTTTCAGTCCGATAGTGGTTAATTACCAAAAAGGGGGGTGAGGATTCTTGTGTACAATTACCCACACCTCTGAAGAACCCCTGACGGGGGGCCAGGTTGGACTTGTGTGAACAGATGTGGTACACGGTTTGGGTAAAAAAGTCCAGGCTAAAGAGAACCGTCTGTGAGTCTGACGACAGGTGGTCATGGGACGAAAAAGATGACTAGACCTGAGTCATGTAACCTGGCCTGAAACATGGCTACAGCTATTGGCTGGCAAGCACAGGAGGGGGGTGGAGCCGGTCTGAGGACTGAGCAAAGGAAAAATGTGGGCAGGGTCCTCTGGGGATTGTGATATTTGGTTGGGCTGTGGGGAACAGGGAGGATAACTGAATGAAGCTACTGATGGTCTTTGTTTGTGTACATTTGATTTGGTAGGACGCACAAACAGAGGGCGGTTAGATTAAGACACAACGCAGGGATGGGTAGTGACATACACATAAATTAGGGAGTTAGATAGTGAAATTTTTTCGCCTTGGGTGTTTGTCTGCTTTCCCTGCCCATGGAGCTGTGGGGTCGAGGAGGTAAGGTTGTATGACCAAAGGTGGTCATAAAGGGGGGAGGATAGATGAGAAGACCAGTTGATGAATTATGCGAATGTGATTGAACTATTTTAAGAACAAATGTATTAAGAAAATATTGTGATACTAATGTAAGTTTTCTCTCAACCAGATCATCTAAGAATGTTGGAACAACTTTTTATAGATTAAGAACACTGGGGTTTAATATGTGATTTTTAGATTACATTTGTGATTATCAGATTAAATTTATTTTTAATTGTTTAATTGTTTAATAAAAAACATTTGTTAAAAAAAAAGATAAGACACGAGACGTCACGTCCATATCCCCCACACCAGAGCGGGGTGGCAGAGGGGGAATGGCACACCCTTTTGCAAAATGGCTAGGTGTAAACTAGCAGATAGTAACTTACCTAAGAGCCTGTGGCATTATGCGGTGCAAGAAGCCGCTTACACCAGAAACAGGTGCTTTAATAAGCACTCGGGCACCACCCCGTATACAGCGCTGACGGGAAATAAGTGTAATCTAGCCAGAATGCACCGATTTGGATCAGTGTGTTCGTACCTACAGGACAGGGGAAAGCCCAAGTCCAAGGATGTAAAAGGATTTTTCGTAGGACACGACAAAGGAAGCCCTGCTTTCCTAGTTTATCATCCCGGTAACGGGAGAGTGCAGAAACACATGCTAGTCAAGTTTGTCACAAAGACAACCTGTGAGAGCGAGACACAGACAGAGGAGTCAGAGCTGGACTCCAGAGCAAGGTGTGTAGAAACAGAAACACATCAACCCAGTGTACTTAGTACAGTCGTGCAGACAGACAGTCAGCAACCCCCAGAGGGCGATGACGAGGAGCACCCGAGGGTGACATCAAGTGCCCCAAGCAGTGGGAGGTATCCCTCAAGGGAACACAAACTCCCAAAATATCTGACAGACTCTGCCAGGAAAGGGAGTGACGAGGAGGACAGTACACCTACCCCCGTTGAGTACTACTACAGGGTAGTCAGTGGGGTAAACCCGACCTTTAAAGAGACCACATTGTCCCCCGAAGAGGGCAGACATACAGTGGGAGGGAAATGGTTTGATTCAACCAAGTTACCAGAGGGCAGACAGACAGTGGGAGGGAAATGGTTGTATTCAATCCAGGAGGGTATTGATGGCCACGGCAAATACAAAGTATGGTTCGTAGAAAATTGCTTAAATGCTGAAGGAGGGTCAGGGCCGCCTCAGGCGGTGTGCGAGCAGTGCGGTCGCACAGGGCCTCGCGGGAAGGGGGCCTTGCAAATTTTTATTTTTATTTTTTTTGCGCGGCCCCCCTTCCCGCGAGGCCCTTTTTCATCACAGACCTAAAATCTAGTTTTGCTTATATGCTTATATATTTCACATTAGACACGTTTGTAGAATGTGTCTGACTTGTTCCTGCCTCTGCGGCTCTGCAGACTGCAGTGTTCCGGTTTCTGCGGCTCTGCTGCTCTACAGATTTTAGAATAGTGTTTCCGGGCTCTTCCCGGACCCACGAGGTACAGGGATCTATTCAGCGCTATTCAGAGGAGCGAGTGGATGTCTTTTCAAAAGCAGCATGGATCAGAAGAAATTACACCGTGGGCCATAAGCTTGTTATCAATACCAAGTATGATGGTTATGCCAACTTTGCCAAGACGAAGAGGATGTTCGGCAGATGGACTGAAGATGAAAGTTGTTGCATGTTAGAAGAACCTTCAGTCAGGCTATAGCTATGTCGGCTAGTACTAGTAGCAATTTGCTAAGGGCAGGGACACGTAACTAGCATTAGCTAATGCTAGCTAGCGTTAGCTAACACTAGCTAGCGTTAGCTAACGCTAGTTACGCGTCCCTGCCTTTAGTTAATTGCTAAGTTATCGAGTGCTAACGTGTTGCAGATAAACTAGGACTCCCAAGGACTGGTACTTTTCATCTCCACGGAAAGTCTCCTTCCAACTTTACCATTGATACTGCGTTATGGTGAGTTCATGCAACCTATTCTATTCCCGCCGTGGATCTCTCTCTCTCTCTCTCTCTCTCTGGAGCCAAACTGGCCGACTAGCTGTTGTAGTACTAGTAGCTAACGGTGTGTGGCCTGGTGTCAGCACCTGTATTGCTTTTCTCATGTTGTACAGTTTTTCAGTGGTAGCCGCATAGCTTGCTTCTGCGTTAGCTAATGGTTAGCGATAGCCGGGTTGAGCTAACTGTTAGCCAGTTGGCTGTTTAGCTACGACGTTAGCTGCCGGCTGCGCACGTTAGTTTGATGCTATCAGTTAGCCTAGAGTTAGCTGTTAGCTTGTGCTACGACCATTGACATTAGCCGTGAGAATAGCAGGGGGTTCTGGCACTCTGACTACGACATCATCTTTGACAGAAGATGTAGTCGGGCCTGCACCATGACAAGGCTCCGGCCATAGCTTCTTTTTGTCCCGCCAGCGAGAGGCCTTCGTCAACGTGGAGACCTGTGTTGCGGCCTTTCGCCCTGCGTTCCTTGGTGCAGGTAAGATGAATGAAAATGTAATGACATTACCCCACTCTTCCTTCCTTCCCCTCCCGAATGTTTTGTTAATAACGATGTTTTTTTCCAGGCAAAACATATGTTACTTCACAACATTTGGAGATACGACATGTGCTGTGTGTGAATTGTCTTGGTCGTTTGTGTAGCTTGGGTAGCGTTGGGCCGTTGGCCAAAGCTGTGTGTGGCCTGGTGTCAGTACCTGGCTAGCCTATTTAGCTGATGTCGGCCATTGGCTCCTTGCTGCTTTGTTTTCTCTGGTATAGACCCTCTTCTCTTTGGATTTAAGTGTTGATCTTTGTCCTTTTGGATCTCTCATACATGCTCTCTCTCTAACACACACACACACGACAAACACACATGCTCTCTCTCTCTCTCTCTCTCTTTCTAACACACACAGTCTGCCTATGGCGGCCTTTCTCGATGGCTAGGCTGTGCTCGCTGAGTCTGTACCTAGTCAAGGATCTTCAGTCACAGTGCTCAGGTATTCTGCCACTGTGTACTCTCTGTTTAGGGCCAAATAGCATTTCAATTTCTTTCCAATGTGTCTCTCTCTCTCTCTCTCTCTCTCTCTCTCTCTCTCTCTGTACACTGTATATTGACTGTAGAACGGGAGCTCTCTCTCGCTCTCTCTCTTGCTATATGTTGACTGTATCATGCCCAGCCTCGGGCAGCGCTATTATTTAAGAATATGTTGACTGTATGACACACGCGTGGCTCGCGTTTAAATCTCGCACCGGGCCTCGCATTTCTCCCAGGCGGCCCTGAGGAGGGTACCCCATGTTTAAATAATGAAGAAGGGTGACTAATTGCTTAAATGCTGAGGGAGGATACTCCAGGTTTAAATACAGGGGGAGTAGAATCCAGGTTTGAATGTCTGACTAGAGACCATGTTTGAATACTGAAATGAGTCCTATGTTTGGTTCCACGTTTAGATACAGAGATGGGTCCCATGTTTAAGTACAGAGGTGGATGAGTTACCATGTTTAAAATACTGAAATAAATGTTATGTTTAATCCCATGTTTAAGTACAGAAGTGGGTGATTTACAATGTTTAAATACAGAGGTGATTCAATGTTTTAATACAAAAGAGGATCTATGTTTAAACTACAGAAGTGGAGGATTTGATCATCGCACCAGACAACAATAGAAAGACCTAGGCAGGTTAAACCATTTTATAGGTATGGACTTTGAACAGTCTGCCAATTGTGTAAAAATATCCCAGAAGAGATATGTGGGAAAGATCCTGAGATGTTTTGACTGAAGTAAGAGATGTATAGAAAAATGTGGGTAGCTTCATTTGTTGGACAACCTGTACTCGCCCTGACCTATGTTTTGTAGTGAGTAAGAGTGTCACAGTATTTTTGTTGACCCCACAGAGAAGCATTGAACTACGTCGAAATGTTTTTCGTTATCCCAGAGGTGCTGCAGACGGACAGCGGTGTTTCAGAAAAGACAACAAAGGTTTAAGGCTTAAAGCCTACAGTGATACTATCAGCCTGTGAAGCTGAGTATATGTTTCTAGCTATGATAATGCAAAAATGTGTTTATCTAGAGCAACTGCTCGAAGTGATGGAGATAAGGTTATGAATATATTGCTCAAAATGCAGTAGGTAATTGAAATGTATCCTCTATACCGAATATGGTGTTTTTGAAGAATGGGCGTTCTGTCAAAACCATTTAAAAATGATGGACATTGTGTATATATGGAGACTGTTGTTTATGAGGGGCACCCAGGGGACCATTGTGATTGCTAGGAACCCAATGTGTCAATATAGATGTAAACATGCCATTATAGAAAATATCATCTCATCAGGTATGTCATCAGAGAAGAAAGAATGTGTTATGGTTTGTAACCGACCCCAATCGCACAACACAAGACAGGTATGATGGTTTGCCAAGAAACAGATATTTATTGAGAGACAGGGAAAAAAGGGCACTGTCCCTTTAAGGGAGAACACAAATACAGGAATATAACAAGAGGGGAAAAACTAGGTGCCTTTAAGAGGCGGGCAGGAAAAGGGTACACTAAGGGAAGGTTAATGAACGCTAGGGGAAACATTAAAGGAACGCTAGGGGAAGGTTAAGGAAACAGAGGAACTAGAGACTAGGAGAAGTCGGGACAAGGAGAGCTAGGGAACAGGAGAACTGGGGACTAGGAGAACTAGGGACAAGGAACTAGGTGGAACTAGAAGGGGAGAACTTGGGACCAGGAACTAGGTGGAACTAGAAGGGGAGAACTAGGGACAGAGGGGACTGAGGCCCGCGGAGGCGGGCTGGGGAACAGGGAGGAACTGGGGACAGAGACCCGCGGAGGCGGGCTGGGGACAGGGAGGAACTGGGGACTGGTGGGAAAAACATCTGGGCCGCTCTGCAGAACAGAGGAGAGGGTTAATATTCAAAAGGGAACAAACAGAGCAGATGCAGAGCAGTCCAAATAAACAAGGTAACAAAGTAATAATATCTTCGTGTGACAAACACACAGGGGGAGATGTAATGTCCAAAAATACTATCTAAGTGAGAACAAAAACAGAGTGGGAGATGAAATGTCCAAACTACTAACTAAGTGAGAACTAAAGGAGGCAATACGCTGGGTGAGTGACATCACAATCAAAACTCACCCAGGCGTATGCGTAATGGTACAGGAACAGCAGCGAGACGGGGGCAAGAGGCATTACGCTGGGTGAGTGACATCACAATCAAAACTCACCCAGGCGTATGCGTAAAGGTACAGGAAACAGCAGCGGGAACGGGGGCAAGAGGCATTACGCTGGGTGAGTGACATCACAATCAAAACTCACCCAGGCGTATGCGTAATGGTACAGGGACAGCAGCGGGGCGAGGGCATCGCCACCGGGTGGCTGGCTGTCCGAGCCGAGGAACAGAGTGCTGGAACAGTGGCGGTGGCGAGGGTGTCGTCCACCGGGTAGCCGACTGTCGGAGCCGAGGAACAGAGTGCTGGAACAGTGGCGGTGGCGAGGGTGTCGTCCACCGGGTAGCCGCTGTCGGAGCCGAGGAACAGAGTGCTGGAACAGTGGCGGTGGCGAGGGTGTCGTCCACCGGGTAGCCGACTGTCGGAGCCGAGGAACAGAGTGCTGGAACAGTGGCGGTGGCGAGGGTGTCGTCCACCGGGTAGCCGCTGTCGGAGCCGAGGAACAGAGTGGTGCGCCACTGCTTGAGTGCGCACCGGAACCGAGAGACGCATCGGGGTGCGTCTGCGAGGAGGAGTGTGCCAAGCACGAAGGTCTAGAAGATGCGCGTTGCGCGCTGGTCTGGAGAGCGTGCCAAGCTCGAAGGTCTAGGAGATGCGCGTCTGCGCGCTGGTCGGGAGAGCGTGCCAAGCTCGAAGGTCTAGGAGATGCGCGTCTGCGCGCTGGTCGGGAGAGCGTGCCAAGCTCGAAGGTCTAGGAGATGCGCGTCTGCGCGCTGGTCGGGAGAGCGTGCCAAGCTCGAAGGTCTAGGAGATGCGCGTCTGCGCGCTGGAGACTGGAGAGCGTGCCAAGCCCTTGAAGATGCGCGTTGCGCGCTGGTGACTGGAGAGCGTGCCAAGCACGAGGATCCTTGGAAGATAGCTCGAAGGTCTGAAGTGGAACACTGGAATACCTCCCGTAGAGGATTAGAGAGCGCAGTACAGTGTCTCCCTCCAGGCAAACGGCGACAGGTGGCGAAGGCTTGAGCACATCTGGCGCGCTGGTCTGGAGTGGAACACTGGAATACCTCCCGTAGAGGATTAGAGAGCGCAGTACAATGTCTCCCTCCAGGCAAACGGCGACAGGTGGCCAAAGCTTGCACCTCGTCTCACGCCGGGCGCTGGTCTGGATGTGCGTCAGGACGACAGCTGCGCGGGGGGTCTGAAGTGGATGACTGGGATGCCTCCCGTGGAAGTCTAGGGAGCGCAGACCAGTCCCACTCTCAGGCAACGGCGACAGCAGGCGAAGGCTGGAGCATACATCTCTACGCCGGAGAATCAATACAGCATAGGCAGAACAGAGGACCTCCCGAAAGAGTCTAGATGTTTGAGAATATGATACGGCATGTTTACAACACGACCCCACGCCGAAACGAGGGGAAGAGCCCTGGTATTTAAAGCCCACAGGGGAACTAATTAGCCTGCCACCACAGGTGCGAGAGGTAATTGATAATAGTCCAGGTGTGGCCACTGAGAGTAAACGAGAGTAAAGAACGAGAGGGTGGGGGCTAGAGAGAGTGAGTAGGGAATTCCTAACAGTAGGCTTAAAGAAGACAGAGAAAGTTGGTGAGCAGCGGACAAAACCTCACAGTACCCCCCCCTCAACGGGAGCCACCTGGCGACCCAAAACAAATACAGACAGAGTGGCAGGGGGCAAAACAAGACAAAAACAAAAGGTACTGGCCAAGCCAGCAGGGGAAGCCACCACAAGAGTGGGGCTAGCAAAAGAAACAGGGTCGCCGAGGGGTAACTAGGGTAGCAGAGGGGCAACAGGAGGAACTGGCCTAGAGGAAACCGGGCCTAGAGGAACCGGGTCAGGAGGAACTGGGTCCAGAGAACTAGTCTAGAGGAACTGGTCTAGAGAACTGGCCTAGAGAACTGGCCAAGAGAACTGGCCTAGAGAACCGGTCTAGAGAACTGGTTTAGAGAACTGGCCTAGAGAACTGGTCTAGAGAACTGGTCTAGAGAAACTGAGGGGCAAGCAGGGTAGCTAAGGGGTAACCATGGTAGCACCGGGAAAGGGCTAGCAGAGGGAAAGTTAGCTGCCAGGGCACTGATAGCTACAGGGCCTATGCTAGCTGTACTGCTACATCAACATAGAGGCTGCGCAAGCTGCCGGAGCTAGGCTAGCAGAGGGAAAGGGTAGCTGCCAGGGCACTGATAGCTACAGGGCCTATGCTAGCTGTACTGCTACATCAACATAGAGGCTGCGCTAGCTGCCGAGCTAGGCTAGCAGGGGGAAAGGGTAGCTGCCAAGGCACTGATAGCTACAGGGCCTATGCCAGCTGTACTGCTACATTAACATAGAGGCTGCGCTAGCTGCCGGAGCTAGGCTGGCAGACAGGGCTGGACCAGCATGAGAGAACAAGCTAGCTGGAAGGACAGTCCTAGCTGTGTGAGATAAACTGACCTTGCTAGCTGAAAGGGCAGTCCTAGCAGTGGGAATACTGACCTTGCCAGCTGAAAGGGCAGTCCTAGCAGTGGGAGCAAACTGACCATGCTAGCTGAAGGGGCAGTCCTAGCAGTGGGAGAGAAACTGACCTTGCTAGCTGAAAGGGCAGTCCTAGCAGTGGGAGATAAACTGACCTTGCTAGCTGAAAGGGCAGTCCTAGCAGTGGGGATAAACTGACCATGCTAGCTGAAAGGGCAGTCCTAGCAGTGGGAGAAAACTGACCCTGCTAGCTGAAGGGGCAGTCCTAGCAGTGTGAGATGCTACACAAAAAAGTGGAGGCCATGCAGAGGGACCGGGTTAGCTGCTTGGGCCTGGCTAGCTACAGGGCCTATGCCAGCTGCAAGGCTGCATTAACATAGAGGCTGTGCTAACAGCCGGGGCCAAGCTAGCAGACCGGGGCCATGCTGGTAGTAGAGGCCTAACAAGCTGCAGGGGGGTCAACAGGGCTAACAGGGAAGCCAACAGGGCTAACAGGGGAGCTAACAGGCTAACAGGGGAGCTAAACAGGGGAGCTAGAGGGGAACTAGAGGGAACAAGAAAAAAAAGGCAAACTCAACATACACCGTCTGTGCTGGCTGGGGTCGTCGATTTGGTGGGGTCGTACTGTTATGGTTTGTAACCGACCCCAATCGCACAACACAAGACAGGTATGATGGTTTGCCAAGAAACAGATATTTATTGAGAGACAGGGAAAAAAGGGCACTGTCCCTTTAAGGGAGAACACAAATACAGGAATATAACAAGAGGGGAAAAACTAGGTGCCTTTAAGAGGCGGGCAGGAAAAGGGTACACTAAGGGAAGGTTAATGAACGCTAGGGGAAACATTAAAGGAACGCTAGGGGAAGGTTAAGGAAACAGAGGAACTAGAGACTAGGAGAAGTCGGGACAAGGAGAGCTAGGGAACAGGAGAACTGGGGACTAGGAGAACTAGGGACAAGGAACTAGGTGGAACTAGAAGGGGAGAACTTGGGACCAGGAACTAGGTGGAACTAGAAGGGGAGAACTAGGGACAGAGGGGACTGAGGCCCGCGGAGGCGGGCTGGGGAACAGGGAGGAACTGGGGACAGAGACCCGCGGAGGCGGGCTGGGGACAGGGAGGAACTGGGGACTGGTGGGAAAAACATCTGGGCCGCTCTGCAGAACAGAGGAGAGGGTTAATATTCAAAAGGGAACAAACAGAGCAGATGCAGAGCAGTCCAAATAAACAAGGTAACAAAGTAATAATATCTTCGTGTGACAAACACACAGGGGGAGATGTAATGTCCAAAAATACTATCTAAGTGAGAACAAAAACAGAGTGGGAGATGAAATGTCCAAACTACTAACTAAGTGAGAACTAAAGGAGGCAATACGCTGGGTGAGTGACATCACAATCAAAACTCACCCAGGCGTATGCGTAATGGTACAGGAACAGCAGCGAGACGGGGGCAAGAGGCATTACGCTGGGTGAGTGACATCACAATCAAAACTCACCCAGGCGTATGCGTAAAGGTACAGGAAACAGCAGCGGGAACGGGGGCAAGAGGCATTACGCTGGGTGAGTGACATCACAATCAAAACTCACCCAGACGTATGCGTAAAGGTACAGGAAACAGCAGCGGGAACGGGGGCAAGAGGCATTACGCTGGGTGAGTGACATCACAATCAAAACTCACCCAGGCGTATGCGTAATGGTACAGGGACAGCAGCGGGGCGAGGGCATCGCCACCGGGTGGCTGGCTGTCCGAGCCGAGGAACAGAGTGCTGGAACAGTGGCGGTGGCGAGGGTGTCGTCCACCGGGTAGCCGACTGTCGGAGCCGAGGAACAGAGTGCTGGAACAGTGGCGGTGGCGAGGGTGTCGTCCACCGGGTAGCCGCTGTCGGAGCCGAGGAACAGAGTGCTGGAACAGTGGCGGTGGCGAGGGTGTCGTCCACCGGGTAGCCGACTGTCGGAGCCGAGGAACAGAGTGCTGGAACAGTGGCGGTGGCGAGGGTGTCGTCCACCGGGTAGCCGCTGTCGGAGCCGAGGAACAGAGTGGTGCGCCACTGCTTGAGTGCGCACCGGAACCGAGAGACGCATCGGGGTGCGTCTGCGAGGAGGAGTGTGCCAAGCACGAAGGTCTAGAAGATGCGCGTTGCGCGCTGGTCTGGAGAGCGTGCCAAGCTCGAAGGTCTAGGAGATGCGCGTCTGCGCGCTGGTCGGGAGAGCGTGCCAAGCTCGAAGGTCTAGGAGATGCGCGTCTGCGCGCTGGTCGGGAGAGCGTGCCAAGCTCGAAGGTCTAGGAGATGCGCGTCTGCGCGCTGGTCGGGAGAGCGTGCCAAGCTCGAAGGTCTAGGAGATGCGCGTCTGCGCGCTGGAGACTGGAGAGCGTGCCAAGCCCTTGAAGATGCGCGTTGCGCGCTGGTGACTGGAGAGCGTGCCAAGCACGAGGATCCTTGGAAGATAGCTCGAAGGTCTGAAGTGGAACACTGGAATACCTCCCGTAGAGGATTAGAGAGCGCAGTACAGTGTCTCCCTCCAGGCAAACGGCGACAGGTGGCGAAGGCTTGAGCACATCTGGCGCGCTGGTCTGGAGTGGAACACTGGAATACCTCCCGTAGAGGATTAGAGAGCGCAGTACAATGTCTCCCTCCAGGCAAACGGCGACAGGTGGCCAAAGCTTGCACCTCATCTCACGCCGGGCGCTGGTCTGGATGTGCGTCAGGACGACAGCTGCGCGGGGGGTCTGAAGTGGATGACTGGGATGCCTCCCGTGGAAGTCTAGGGAGCGCAGACCAGTCCCACTCTCAGGCAACGGCGACAGCAGGCGAAGGCTGGAGCATACATCTCTACGCCGGAGAATCAATACAGCATAGGCAGAACAGAGGACCTCCCGAAAGAGTCTAGATGTTTGAGAATATGATACGGCATGTTTACAACACGACCCCACGCCGA